>NW_024387035.1:201906-441757 GCF_900408965.1 Simochromis diagramma | reverse complement strand
TGCTTTCCCCCCCCCCACACCACATCGTCGTCCTCTGTTGCCAACTGCGTGGGGGAGATGGGAAAGACACACAAAGGTTTTGGGCCAAAGGAAGGTATTACCAAGGACCAGCTGCAGGCCAGTGTGCATCATTGGAAAGCACACACCTGTTAGTAACCATACCCCTGGTGATAGCCATCCTGATAACCGTGTTCGTATCCATGATGATGGTAACCATAGCCACCATATTCCGTCTTCAGGGCAGCGCATGCCAAGCCACTGCTGGATGGCCATCTCCTGTCTGCAGAGTTGCATAGAGTCTACCAGGTCATAGATAATGGCCATGGACCACATGGGTGAGGGGTACCAGCACTTAACATTGCCGTCCTTCCCCACCAGCAACATGGAGAAGTATTCTTGGCTGATTTGGAAGTAGTTTCTCATGTCCTTCACGAGGGTAGCTGAGAGCCCTTCACGCTCCACTGTAGCACTCCCATTGATAGGATAGAGCTCCAAGACTACGCCCATATCTGGCAACTGTGTGCCAACCAGCTTCAGAATGGCGATGTGCCTCAGGCCTGTGTAACCATGGCAACCTTGGACTATGACCCTGACTGACATGACCAGACAAAAGTGCAGTTTAAGAGCCTCGGCAAGCAGATTTACAGATGCTGGGAGGAAGTCATACTTGTTTTCGGCACTGGCAGACATTTTCAGAAATAGGATGCGGCTGGTCCCCAGTGTTACAAAGCCTAGCCCGAGAGCAAGAATGTAGGCTGATGAGCCGGAGCACAGCCTGGGGCACAATCAATCAATTGTTATTTAAACCAATTTTTAACTGTATATTTCTGTACATTTACGTATTATGATTCATATTTCCACATTCAGTGACCTTGTTTATAGGTAATTTCATTGTTTGATCACGTAAAAATGTTCCTAATTTAATGTCTAAAAGCACTTGGAAAAGGCAGAATCCCATGTCAAATTAGCGCAACAAACGTGGTGTTTGCTGTACAGTGCAGCGAGGAATGCTCAGACCTCTACATTGGAGAGACCAAACAGCCACTTCACAAGCGCATGGCACAACACAGAAGAGCCACCTCCACAGGACAAGACTCAGCAGTCCATCTGCATCTTAAGGATAAAGGACACTCTTTGAGGATGCCAATGTTCACATTTTGGACAGAGAGGACAGATGGTTTGAAAGAGGAGTGAAAGAAGCCATCTATGTCCACTGTGAGCGACCATCTTTGAACAGAGGCGGGGTTTATGACACCAACTCTCTGCCATCTATAATCCAGTTTTGAGATCCCTTCCCAGACGCCTTAACGCCCACTCACATCCTGGGCCATCTGACCTCAGGAAATCACATGATAAGGTGGGGCCAGGTTTCACAATGAACACACCCGAAACTCTGGCTGATTGGGACCCACACCCAGTTTCACACCTTGGCTCAGGCGATTAGAGGATCATCAGGGGGTCCTTTTGTCCCTCTGTGGGGGGTCACTCCCACTAGGTTTATATCTGGGACTCTCCACCATTTGACCTTAGAACTGAAGAAGCTTCTCGGATGAGAGGTGAAACATCTTCAAGTAACTTAAAGAAGTCCAGACGCTTTTCTTTGCAAGCTCCTTTGACTACACTATTCTCTTCACTCACACTCTCTTGTATTAACTTTTGCTTAACTATGTAATTTCAGTTTGCTAATTTAGTATAACGTCACCATAACTCTCCGCCAACGCTTTAATTGGAATGTTTCCGTTTTTATTTCTTTTTCCCTCTCTCTCTCTTGTCTCTCACCTTGCTCTTTGGTTTATTTGCTTCTCTTTTCTATCACTGCGTCGATCACCTGTTTCCCTATCCATCCACAAGACACTGTCTATTTCTACATGCTTACTCTGCACGATCACACACACACATGCGTTTAAAGGCAACACACTTACAACAGCCACACAGCGCACACAGATATAGGACACACGCACACATTTGCTCATTTTAGTTATTATGCACACACATAGTCAGACCTATGGAGCTTCTCGCCGCGCATTTTCTTCTCTTTACTTACAAAAAAAAAAGGTGTTTCCATTCTCCTCACCCGTCTAAGCGAGACACACAGCGTACATCATTAGCCACAAACACACAACTATGGACATGATAAGATTTGTCACATGGAATGTGCATGGAGCTGGCTCTAGGGAAAAAAGGTTAAAAATACTTAACCAACTTAAAACATTACAAGCAGACGTTGTTTTATTACAAGAAACCCACAGACCTGTCACAGGTTCGAATGAACTAAAAACACCTGAGTTTCCTAATGTGTTCTCAGCCTGTTATAATTCTAGACAAAGGGGAGTAGCAATTCTAATACATAAAAATATTAATTTCACTGTACTCAATACAGTTATAGATCCAGAGGGCAGATTCCTAATCGTCAAACTATCTATACTTAACCAAAAGGTATTGTAAGTATATATGGTCCAAATGTTGATGATCCCTCATTCTTCCACGGTTTTTCAGTGCACTCTCTGAACACTTAGATGGCACACTCATTCTTGGCGGTGACCTCAACCTTGGACTAAATGAAGACATGGATAGGCTCAATACAGCAGGAACTCAGCGTAACTGGCAGTCCACAAATATAATCAAACAGTATATGAGCGACTTTGGTCTTTGCGATGCATGGCGCTCCCTTCACCCCAACAGTAAGGAATATTCTTTCTTTTCACATGTTCATCACTCCTACTCTCGTCTGGATTATTTTCTGGTCAGCAGCTCACTGCTGAACGACATTTCAGACACTGAGATTCACCCTATAGCTGTCAGCGATCATGCTCCTGTATCTTTAACACTAATACAGATGACTAATACTACACCAAGAAAAAACTGGAGATTTAATACATCACTGCTCAAAGACAAAGAGTTTATCAAATACTTTAAAAAAGAGTCGACTCTATATTTAGGCTTTAATGACATTCCTGGAACATCAGCATCTGTCCTCTGGGAAGCAGGGAAAGCCGTGATGAGAGGTAAAATAATCTATTTCTCATCACATAAGAAAGAAGAAAACAAAAACATTCAGGAACTAGAGAAAAACATCAAATCCTTAGAAAAAGCCTATGTGTCACACCAAGATCAAGAAATATTAAACAAAATACGCAAGACAAAACTAGAATTAAATGAAATTATTAATAAAAAGACTAAATTCTTAGTACAAAGACGTCGCCTGCAAAATTATGAACACGGTAACAAATCTGGACAATTTCTTGCTAACCAGTTAAAAACCAATAAAGAAAAAACAACTATATGTGCTGTTAAAGATTAATCTGGGAACACAATATATGATCCTAAAAAAATAAACAAAATTTTTAGGGATTTCTATGAAACTTCATATACACCACAAATAAACCCATCTAAAAGCGAAATTGATCAATTTCTCTTCAACATAACTCTTCCAGAATTATTAGACACCCAAGCAATGGAACTGGATTCGCCACTGACGCCAGGTGAACTCCAGGAAGCTCTGATAAGTATGCCCAATAATAAGGCTCCAGGTCCAGACGGTTTTCCAACAGATTTTTACAAAGAATTCTGGACAATTCTGGCACCAGTTTTTCACAGGATGTTGCAGGAAATCAAAGAAAATGGTAGACTACCACCAAATATGAACTCTGCAAATATCAGTCTCTTACTGAAACCAGGCAAAGACCCTGTATTTCCTTCAAGACAATTCTCATTCTAAAGAATTCTGCTCATGTTTACTAGCTGCTTGATTTATTGGTGACTTTAAATCATTAAACTCTAAATTGTAGATTTCAAATTCTAATTTTCTTTTGATCCTTTAATCCTTGTGCATAGGTTTTTAAAATGTACGATTTATATTTGAAGTTGAAAATAAAATATAATTAATTAAACATGTTTGTGGTTGTTACAGTAAAAAAACAACCTTTTTTTCTACTCAGAGTTTATGGGGGGTTTTTGTCTGATTTTAGATCAGTTGTGTTAATACAGTATGTCAAAATGAAAAAAAATAACAGTAAACTCAGACATGTGAGGTTGTGCTGAAAAGAATGATACAGAACAAGGCAAAGTAAATAGTTTTTAAAGGTGAAATGTAGAGGACACATCAAAAGCAGTCAAAAACGGCTGATTATACCCTGAGTTACCCACTGTTTTCTAAGTAACGTAATAGTTACTTTTTCTAGTAATTAGTTAATTTTTAAATATTGTAATATTGTAACTCAGTTACAAACTCAGTTACTTTGTTAAAGAAGTAACTACTAAGTATAACTAATTACTTTTTGAAAGTAACTTGGCCAACACTGCTGATGCTGACCTCTCCCAGTTTGAGCTCTGACTCACTGTCCAATCAAAGCTCTTTGTTTCTCTCCTCACTTTCTTCCAGCAAAGTTTAAGAACGGCTCATGTTGAACCATCTTGATCACATCACTATAAATCTGTCAGTAATTTTGTCTCCAGTTTTATTTATATTGTGCCAAATCACAACCTCAAGGTCCAGAAAGAAAACTTGAAGACTAATCCACTGTGGGCTGTGTTTGGGAGGCCTGTGCTGTCTGAGCCTGATGCTGGATACTGCTTAACTTTCACCTGTGTGTATCTAGGACAGCTTTTATTGTGGCGGTGCCTCCTGTCAGAGTGCTACAGCTTCCTGTTGAGAGTCTCCTGAGAGGAGCGTGAGGTCCGAGGCAGTGAGGAGCTCTGTAACGGGACTGTGAGGATGAAAATGAGGCTGCTCTCTGTGATCCTGCTGCACGGTAAGAAGAATTTCCAACCTCTGATCCATCACACACTCTGAAGGAGCTGCTTTTTCAGTGTATGTGTCTCCTTTACACACAGATGCTGGCAGGGTGTCAGGATGTGTGTTCAGCCTCTCTTTGCTTGAACTTTTTGAAAGTTTCTAAAATAACGCAGGTGTGGTGGACAGGGGGTTTGTTCCTCTGGGTTTCTAACCTGGATCAGAGTGTGTGTTAATAACTCTGAACTCTGTTAGAGAGTCTGCAAACTTTGAGCTCATCCACATGTAAATGCTCGTTTAGAGCAGTGAGCACAGCGTTTGGAAAAACTTCTTAAAGAGAGAAGGTTGTCATAAACTCTGCTTTTTTATAAAGTCTTTATGCATCAGAGCTGTGTGCCTTTATTTGGCTTCATGCTACATGTGCTTTGTTACCGTTTAACAGGCTTTATTGATCAGCACTTTTCCGTGACAGTGCTGGAGATAGATTTTGTGCATTTTATGTAAAAAGACTTTTTATTTTTTGTTTTTCAAAGGGGAAAGTCTGCACGTTCATGTGGACACAAGCCTGTTCATGATACGAGTCAGAGTGATGCGGGGGTGGGATTGACAGTTTCTAATATAAAGGACACAGAAAGAGAAAGAGAAGGATGAGACCGTTACACTGATAATCCAGACGACTCTCCACTAGTCTGTACTTGTCAAAACTGGCATCTTACACCATGAAACTGTTCTTACACTGTTGTTTTATAACCTGTTCAAAACACTGACATGAGTCCACTATCAGATAAGATCATTAGTAACCTTCACTGTTTCTGTGCTGTGATCAAACCTGACTGAAACTCTTCAAATAAGCCATTCCTCCACAGATGATCTGTTAGCTGTTTGACAACTACTCTTTGATATAAAAGGAAGGTTGGATACTGGCGTATAATTGGCTAAGACTGCTGGGTCTAGATTCTTTGTCGTGGTTCTGGTTTTTGTTTTTTAATTGATGGTTCTTAGTTATTTTTGCAACTCTGTGATTTCCTAGCCTTTAGGTTTTTTCTCCTTGCCTCCCTTGTGTTGCTTGTGTAGTGCCATTATGATACTTAATTCTACCAAATCAATGTTTATCCTTAGCCAGCAGTGTCAGGGATCCCTCAATGCTGCCTTGGGTCCGCTATTCCTCAGTCTGTAATGATAGAGCTATCCTCTGAAAGCTCTGTGCAGTGACCACCCCCCACTTCCGCACTTCTATCTGCTGTATCACCAATAATGATTCAAATTATAAAGTAAAGGAGTTATTAACAGCTTTTTCAAATTTTATATATATATATGTATATATTTCCTCGACATCATTATCATGTTAGCCAAGAGGAATCTAATCTGTCACCATGCCTGTTCACTAAGAGATGAGCAGCTTTATGATGGCGCTGTCTGTGATGACAGGAGAGGAATGATTTATGATGGTCTGTTTTACGTCTCATGTCTTATCAGATTTAGTTTAAAGCACTGCTTGCCTTACTTGTCCAGACAGAGCCCCAAACTTTGTACGCCATGGTACATCGCTACCACTCCATCCAAACACCAGGTATTTTCTTACCTGTGTTAGAAAATACTCCAGTAAAAGATGAAGCACTGAAGAAACTTCTTTACTCAATAAAAGTAAAAAAGTACAGACTGTGAAATGAATTTTAAGAAAATAAAAATTAGCTCCTTTAAGAAAAACTTGTAACATCGATTTTTCCAGGAACTGAACCTTTAAATTAATTAACCGTTACTCCCTTTATGCTCGCTCCTCTTCAGCAGGGCTAGCTAGATGCTGAAGTACTGTGACTTATTGCCCCGCCCACTTTTACCACTTAAGCACAGTAACAAAGTATCTGTACTTTGGTAATGCCCACCTCTGTTGATAAATCATGCATTATTTATACACAGTTTTTTGCACACCCTATAAGAGAATGAAGCTCGTATACCAGGAGTGTCAAACTCCAGGTCTCGAGAGCCTGCAGGTTTTATATCTCACCCTGGGTCAACACACCTGACTCTAATGATTATTTTATTACCAGGCCTCTGGAGAACTTCAAGACATGTTGAGGATGTTACTTAGCCATTTAAATCAGCTGTGTTAGATCAAGGACACGTCTAAATCATGAAGGACACTAGGTCTCGAAGCTTGGAGTTCCCCAGCCCTGTAGTACACACTCACACTTTCTCTGACCTTCAGTGACCTCTGTCCTCCTGTTGCAGGTGTGTGTGTGCTGCATCTCTCTGCACTGACTGTTTCTGCAGGTGAGTCGATGGAAGTGAAAACCATCAGTGAGACTCCAACAAGAACACAAATACATTTAGTCTGTCTGTGTATCTGTCTGCCCTTCAGTCTCGCTGAGTGTAAATCCAGATCAAAAGCAGTTCTTCAGTCGTGGTGCTCTAGCGATTCTGTCTTGTGATGATGATGATGAACAAAGAGTTGATGGATGGACAGTGAAGAGGACCAGAGGAGGACGCACTGAGAGATGTGGAGCAGCTGAAGGCCTTGTTCTTAAAAGTTCTCTGTGTCAACTCAAGTTGCGTAACCCCTCTGATGGAGCTTACTTCTGTGAAAGCTCATCTGGACAGCGTAGTGATGAAGTCAACATCACTGTTTCGGGTACAGATGTTCCAGCTGTGTCTGTATGACTCTGTGTGTTGGTGGAAGTCTGTCTCTGTATCACTCTGTTTGTGTCTCTGTTGGTCAGCTGGTTCCCTGATCCTGGACATCCCTTCATCTCCTGTGTGGACAGGAAGTAATGTGACTCTGCTCTGTCAATCCAGAGATGGTGAACCGGTGAAGTCTTATTTCTATAAAGATGGGAAATTGATTGGATCTGATCTTGAAGGAACGTTGACTCTCACTAATGTTCAGAAGTCTGATGAAGGTCTCTACTCGTGCTCCACTGAGCATCATCCAAATACTCATGAAAGCAGGCTGACAGTCAGAGGTCAGTGCAATGATCTTTCTTATTCAACCTCTTTTCCTGGACTTTAGTAGAAATGTCATAGAGATCAATGTAAGGTGGTAGGTTATATCTTACTTTATCGATACATGTTCTCTTAATGTATTCAGGTCACATAAACAGAGCAGCCAGAGAAAATTATCCCATCATTACAAAGGTTGGAATATTAAAGAAGGAACAAAGAAGTCCATCTTCACTGTGGTGGCACAAAACCTCTATTTGACTTTAAAACACTGCTGGATTTACTAAAGAGACTCAGTGTCAGGTTGTGACTGACAGATGTGAACATTAGTTTCTTTTCAGGCCCATGTTTCTCTTTCAAGAGGAGAACATTTGAATGAATCACACAAATGTGAGTCACTAAGGTTTAACCACAGAGAAAAGTACATCTCATTGCTGCTGTGAAAGATGCAGCTAGTCAGTTTGGAATGAGACCATCTCCTCTGCTGATCGGGCCCACCACAGTTGACACACCTGTCCATTGGTATTGTAGGTAGACTTGCAGTCATGTGTGTGAGGACAGTATAGGAGAGGACTCAGGATAGGCAGAATCCCTCGATCCAGTCGCCTGCAGTTGATCCTGATCTAACTCGTTTATTCTATAATGCTGATTTCTGTCTGCGGTCTTGAGATGAATATGAGAGAAGAAGATGGGTACGCCCCGACCATCACTGCACTCCTCTTCATCCTGTGCCTGATAAAGTCCATAAATAAAGACTTTCATGACAGATAGTCTCAGTGTATCCTCAGTGTAACCTGAAGATCCTTTCTTTAGTCTTTCAAGAATTCAGACAGCTCTGTCTATCAGTGAGGAAGCTTCCACAGACTACTGGAACTGATGAGCTGACCAGATAATAAACTGACTGAACCATCTTTGTCATTGTTCCTGCAGATCCTCCCGCAGATCCTCCTCCTACTGTAAAACCTACCACTACTACCACTACCACCACTACTACCACTACTACTACTACTACTACTACTACTACAACCACAACCACTCGTCGTTCTCCTCGTCGTCGCTCTTCTGGCCCTCCTCTCACAGCCTCCATCATGTCAGGTCTGGTTTCTGTGGTTCTCCTGGTTCTGGTTTGAGTTCTGCTCCTTTGGAGGAAGCTAAAAGGTAAGACGTGTGTCGGCTGAGTCACAGAGCACATACATGTGTGTGTTAGGGAAGGTCAAAGGTCACCAGATCTGAGCTGAAATTGCTGATGTTTGTCTCTGAACAGGAAAGTGAGGACGCACTCTGCCTTATGGAGGACCTTCATCCTACTGTCTCATCATTGCCCCCCGAAGCTCCAGTAACCAGTATAAAAGGGGGTGTGTCTTCGGAGTGTCAGCTTTGCTGTTGTATCTTTACTGCTGGGCCTGGAATTTTACATGTTTTGTCTTATTATGCAGCACTTCGTGGTTGTTTTTAAAAGTGCTTTTAACCCTTCAAGACCTACCATTGAACCAATTCTGCCAGAGCTTTTCTTTATATTTCTACATGCTGCCATTTTGGGGAGCATTTCAAGTTACTGTACACCAATACAACCATTATAGCCCAGATTTTAATAATATGTATGCATTGAGTGTATAGTAATTACATAAATTGCAAAAAAAAGTGCATCAAACTACAAAAAAAATGAAAATCGCTTTTTTTTTGTTAACATATATTTCTAGTTAGAGAAATTTAAGATGCTTATTCCTCAAAACTGTAAATACAAAAAAGTTGCACAAAATAGTTTCCCATCACAGGAAATTTATTTTAAGTGTCTTCATAGTTTTATTTTTGAAGTACGCCAATTTTTATATACTGCAGGAAAAATGAAAATAAGTATTATAATGCAGATTTGCAAAAAAATAGTTTATTTTGATGCATATGCTATTTCCAGCAGTACAATTTGAATTCTAAGCATCCCAGAAACGACACAGAAAGTCATAAAGTCAAACATAACTTTTAAAAACACCAGTATAGGCTTAGAAGGGCCTGATGGTAACAAACTACATTTCCGAAAAAATGACATCACTTCTGGTTTCGGGCAGGTCACGGTGGATATGCAATAGTTCGCGCTGATGAACGTAGGAAGTGTTACGAACAGCTGATCGGATCGGCAAAGCGTGTTTCTGGGATATTATGTTTTTGTTCCTGCAAGCGCTTTTTATGCAGTTTTTGCAAAGCTATAGGACAAGCTGATGGCATAAGATGTAAGTACAACTCCTCCGGTTTCATATGCAAAAAAAATATTGCGCTATTTTACATGGTTGCAGTGCTACCGGGATTTAAAAATAGTTATGCAAAACGGAGCATGCCCGCTCTGACTGGCTTTAAAGGGTTAAGTAAAATATTTTGGGATGTTTAAAGGTTTTCCTGCAGCTCTGCAATGACTTGTATTTTCAGACATGACAGCTGTGACTGTGTGTGTATTACACAGGTTTTGCGCTGTAATAATAAACTATTAAAGTTTCTCACCACAAACACATTAACGTCCGAGTCTTTGTTCAAGATTGCTGGAGAACAGCTGGTCTCCAAGCACAGCACCATGACAGGGTGGCAGTCAGTAGAAAATGTGGAGATCAGGGAAATATTTTACTGCTACTATTCATAACCATCATCATTACCATTACATTAATTATCATTTCATCAAAACATTTATTCAGTAGATTACACATGTTCTTAGTTAAGATTATTACACCTATCACAGAGAGCTTCTGTCTGGTAAAAGGTTAGAAGCATCAACGGGCGGGGTGAGTCTGAGTGCGTTGGAGGTCGAGACACACACACACAAACAGTAGTTAGACTCATATTTAGGTAAGAGTTCAAATAATAGTTTGCAAAAGCTTGTAACTGCAAAACTGTGTCTGCCTAAGGGACAGTTTGTTCCAGGAGATAAGCGAGAGTTAGATTAATAGAAGCACCTGGCCTCAAGACGGAGAAGATGTCCTTTTAAATGTGTCAAAAGTCATCAACAGAACATTTGCATATGCATGTATTGCATCTGCTTTGACGCATGAGGGGGCGTCATAAATAATACCCTGATGTTATAAAAACAACTGCTTGTGTATCATTGGGCGGAGATCGATGCTGTCGGTATGCAGTGTTCATCTCCCCACGCGTGTGTTCATTGTTTGACCGAAGCTCTTCTGGACCATTGTAGTTTTTGTGCTCACCCTCAATATTTGAACTCGTAACAAAAACAAACACATTAGAAGACGTTTCTGATCATCAATGGGCTGATACAGTATGTGATTAAGACAGTTAAATGAATGGTATGCTTTCACTGATAAGAATGAAATAAATCGTGATATACAGCAACAGATTGATTGCGATTTTGCATTCTGACCAGATGAGGCCAATTTTAACCGCCCATTGAACCTCATCATTAAAAGGTAAAATGTTGTATCTTTTGGTCTGGTTTTAGTTTCTGGAGAGTGCTAACGTTCTTGATGTGTTGATGTTGGGCACTGAGGAGGACTGAATACGATAAAAAAAACAAAACACACATTGTAAATATGATACTCGCTAAGATCATTTCTTTTAACCTTGACTGATCTTTTCAATTTAAAATGTCCTTAATTAACTAGTTTCAAATAGAAGCTCCAGTAACCACTATAAAAGCAGGGAATGTGTATTTGGAGAGTTTGCTGTGCTACTTTCCTTTTTAAAAGTTTTCCTTCAGCTCTGCACTGACTTATTACCTGACATTACCAGAGATGGGCAGTACTGCAATCCAGTAAAGTGTAAAGCAAGGGATTACTATGGCAAAAAAGTAATTAAATTACATACTGCTTGAAGGTATTCCACTGAGACCCATTGTTAGCAGCATGAACTCAGCCACTTACAACATTTCAAAACACCTTGCTACAGCCAACTTCACCCCTGAACAGAATTGCACACTGTTAGACCTCTGCCTTACCTCCACAATATTTCAAATATAACGAGGGTTTCTACAGACACAAACATGGATGTGCCATAGGCTCCCCCGGCGTCACCTACTGTAGCCAACCTTTACATAGAGGAAGTGGAAAGAAAGTCTCTTGGCTTTTTAAAAAGGAGAGTACCTAGCCACTGGTACAGATGTGTAGACGACACCTAGGTCATAATTGTTGGAGTTGTCATTGTTGTCATTAAAACTGTAAATCTTCTCCCAAACTGCATGTTCGGATATTTTCTTCACGTGAGGAAACTTGTCTCCTGGGGTGACAAACAGAAGTCTTTATCACTGTAATAATAATGATGATAGATTGCATTTATAAAGTGCTTTTCTATACACTCAAAGCTTTTTCCAATTCCACTATTCATTCACTCTCACATTCACACACTTGTGGAGGCAACCGCAGTTGTAGCCACGGCTTTTAATGTTTGGTGGAAAAACGCTCTAGCGCACCCTGTAATACGGGATGATACGCATTGGATTTTTGATGCTTTATGCCAAGCGATTTTAAGACCTGAGCGAGTATCTTAGACATGAAGTTAGACCCTTGGTGTGTTTGAACAGATTTAGGCAAACCGAAAGTGGAGAAAAAGTCCACTTAGGCTCTGACAGCAGATTTGAATTTGAGAGTGCGTAATGAAATAGCCTCGGGGAAGCGTGTGGCGGCGCACATCAAAGTCAAGACGTATCGATGTCCTGACTTCGTTTTGGGAAGTGGACCTAAACAATCAATGATTATGTACTCAAATGGTTCCCCTAAAACCGGGATTGGATGCAATGGAGCAGGAAGAATAACCTGGTTGGGTTTTCCACTGACCTGTCAAATGTGGCAAGAACAGCAGTACTTGTTTGCATCAGTCTTTAACCCTGGCCAGAAAAAAAGTGATGCAGAATACAATGGTAAGTTCTTTTAATTCCTAAATGTCCGGAGAAACTGTCCTGTGCAAGGCCGAGTACTTGGGGTTGGAACTAACTGTTGAAATACATTCTTAGCCTAGCTCACTAGATGAAGGAGGATGCCATTTACATATTAACACATCATTTTCAAAGCTGTAAATACATGGGTTCTGATCGCTAGAATTTGTGGCAAGTAAACATTTGGCCAGAGCTGGATCATTCTGTTGCGTATGGACAAAATCTGTTTTGTTTACCTCAAAAGGCAGGTCAGGCATAGCAGGCAGCGGGCTATCAGACTCACATTTTTCTGTTTTTTTCCACAGGCAGTTCAGCTTTCTCAGGAACAGCTTCAGAACACAGAAAAGAGTCAGAGAAGTCAACATCACCATATTAGCGCTTGTGGGCGCGCCTGACAAGACAGGCAGGAAAAACCGAGGGCAGACTATCAGCAGCTGGTTCAGAAACCAAAACAGAATCATTGATGGGGTTTTCAATTACCTCAGGGATTGGGAAAACGTTTCCATTCCCCAGAATCATAGTAACCCGCTGCACGGGTAAGCGAGCGTGCACCCCAACTTTTACCGGGTCCGAAACGAGAGGTGACAGTAGAAAAACTGTGCAGCAAAGCTCGTAACACACTAATTTTCACGCCCCACATGAGACCATCAGCACCACAAAATGAGTTACTAGAAGAAGGAAATGCACTTTCCAAAATGAGAGACCGGGCAGCCCCAGTGTCGCGCAAAATTACAATCGGCACACGTCAGTCAACACAAACTCATCTGCGAGAACAGCTTTAGACAACAAATCCACATTTTGCTCATTGAGGTACACAACAACATTTTCTGGAAGACTGTTTTAAATTCTTCCAACAGGACCGATCCTCTTAGCTGAGCAAAATCCTTCACTTTACTTGCAGCTAACCATTTATCAAACAGGGGAGTCTTCTCCTTGGTAAACTGTACATGTGTTTGGTTGGCAGATTTTTCACATGACCGAAACTTTTGGCGATATGCCTCAGGGACTAGCTCATTAAATGCATTAATGTAAGAGTCAACCTCACTTTCTCTGAAAGGTGGCACTAAAGCAATTTGCTTGCTTGCATCAAACTGGTCAGAGGAGAATGAGTTAGAAGCTTTACTCACAATTTTACTCACTGGGGTAGAGGTAAGATTGTGTTGTTGGGAGGGATCCAGCTCCATAGCCTTTATGAAGAGATGCATAAGCTCAACTTCTATGGCTTTAGCCTCAAGCTCTACCTCTTTCAGGCGAAAGGCAAGTTTGAGATCCTCTGTAACCAATCCTGGTAATTGTCCGGTTGGGCTAACGTTTGGGATCTGATTTGCAGCAAGAGCCTCTGATCCTGGTGTCATCCGTCCAGTGGCCGTTCGTGGAATGGCTGCAGCAGCTTCCGCTCCCACATCCACCACCAAACCTCCAGTCGCATCAACCGGCTGAGGTTTCAACTTCACAATTACCCCTTTTTCCAAAAGCTGCACTGTCAGACACTGCTTAATTTCTGCCTTTTTCGCATTCAAGGACACACTAACATTAAACAAATCTACCTTTGTGCATTGATCCAACTTATCCATGGTGGGTTTTTGAGCAAAATCATTCACATCAAAAGTCATTGTGGCTAGCTCACACCCTACCCTACAAGCCAAACTGCCAACCAAAAGTTGTAGGCAACCTACAAAACACAATGTGCAAAAATGCAGAGACTGTTAAAGACACAGACAGGCAGAACAAAAAACAACCACCAAGACACATTATGGCCGGGGCCGTGACAATTGTTTTACAGCTTCACTTCCATGTGTTCCTCATCCTTAAAAGCAAGCTCCAAGGATGCTAATTTCTCCCTGAAGACAGGAAATGCAGTTCAAAAGCAACTACATGTCAGGCCAAGAGACAACAGCATTGTCCTGAACAGTGAGAGACCCAGCAGCAGGAGTATGGGCAAATGGCATCTGCAAGGAAGAGAAAAACACCATCATCATGACTGGATGGATGGAGATACGTTTCCAACAAGCTGTAACTTCTCTGTGCATGAAAAGGCCTTGACGAAGACTGTCTAAGTTTGACATTTGCCATGTTCAGAGTGAAATGGCAATAGGAAGAGACAGTGGGATGGAACAGAACAAAGCTGAAAAGGAGAACTGCCACTGGACTGCTGCAAAAGGGGGAGGAGACCACAGTGGAAGGAGCAGGTGAGGACACAGACACAGAGGAAAGCTGTTGTTTAGTGTGGGAAATACAAAATTGGGTTAGCGAACCTGTGAAAAAGAAAAAATGACTGCTTTGAAATGGGAAAATTGAGTGTCTTCAAGCGCCACAAATTAGGACAGGTACACAAAATCACACACACAAACAGAAAAGGCATTAATCCAATGCAAAAATCAAAACCCAAGAAGTGGAATCCTTCAGTGCTAAAATTAACGCTGTGGATAAAAACATCAAGTCCACCAGGGAAGACACGAAGGATAATAAAAAGGGACAATGGTTGAAAATTAGCAATAGCTATAAATTTAGCTTAACTTATGTAAAACTGCACTCTCCTTTTAAAATAAACTTTTTAAATAAACAACTATTTGCCATTCCTGGGCATTGCCATGCACATTGAAGAGAATGGAAACCACATTGAAGTTTACCAGAAGCCCACACACACAGACCAGTACCTCCTCTTTGACTCCCACCATCCTCTGGAACAATAATTTAATTAGGACCCTACAACACCGGGCAGAAAATGTTCCCTCTAAGCCTGAAGGAAAAAATAAGGAACACACACATGTAAAGAAATAATAATAACAGTTAAAAACAGCCAGAAGGGGACAGAGGGGGAGATGCCTTCCCTGCACCCTGATGACACACCTTTACCCCAAGGCCCTGCATGTGTGGGTGGTTGTGGTGGAGCGGGAAGAGGGAGGCAGAGACATACAGTGGGGCAAAAAAGTATTTAGTCAGCCACCGATTGTGCAAGTTCCCCCACCTAAAATGATGACAGAGGTCAGTAATTTGCACCAGAGGTACACTTCAACTGTGAGAGACAGAATGTGAAAAAAAAATCCATGAATCCACATGGTAGGATTTGTAAAGAATTTATTCGTAAATCAGGGTGGAAAATAAGTATTTGGTCAATAACAAAAATACAACTCAATACTTTGTAACATAACCTTTGTTGGCAATAACAGAGGTCAAACGTTTACTATAGGTCTTTACCAGGTTTGCACACACAGTAGCTGGTATTTTGGCCCATTCCTCCATGCAGATCTTCTCGAGAGCAGTGATGTTTTGGGGCTGTCGCCGAGCAACACGGACTTTCAACTCCCGCCACAGATTTTCTATGGGGTTGAGGTCTGGAGACTGGCTAGGCCACTCCAGGACTTTCAAATGCTTCTTACGGAGCCACTCCTTTGTTGCCCGGGCGGTGTGTTTTGGATCATTGTCATGTTGGAAGACCCAGCCTCGTTTCATCTTCAAAGTTCTCACTGATGGAAGGAGGTTTTGGCTCAAAATCTCACGATACATGGCCCCATTCATTCTGTCCTTAACACGGATCAGTCGTCCTGTCCCCTTGGCAGAAAAACAGCCCCATAGCATGATGTTTCCACCCCCATGCTTCACAGTAGGTATGGTGTTCTTGGGATGCAACTCAGTATTCTTCTTCCTCCAAACACGACGAGTTGAGTTTATACCAAAAGTTCTACTTTGGTTTCATCTGACCACATGACATTCTCCCAATCCTCTGCTGTATCATCCATGTGCTCTCTGGCAAACTTCAGACGGGCCTGGACATGCACTGGCTTCAGCAGCGGAACACGTCTGGCACTGCGGGATTTGATTCCCTGCCGTTGTAGTGTGTTACTGATGGTGACCTTTGTTACTTTGGTCCCAGCTCTCTGCAGGTCATTCACCAGGTCCCCCCGTGTGGTTCTGGGATCTTTACTCACCGTTCTCATGATCATTTTGACCCCACGGGATGAGATCTTGCGTGGAGCCCCAGATCGAGGGAGATTATCAGTGGTCTTGTATGTCTTCCATTTTCTGATGATTGCTCCCACAGTTGATTTTTTCACACCAAGCTGCTTGCCTATTGTAGATTCACTCTTCCCAGTCTGCTGCAGGTCTACAATACTTTTCCTGGTGTCCTTCGAAAGCTCTTTGGTCTTGGCCATGGTGGAGTTTGGAGTCTGACTGTTTGAGGCTGTGGACAGGTGTCTTTTATACAGATGATGAGTTCAAACAGGTGCCATTCATACAGGTAACGAGTGGGGGACAGAAAAGCTTCTTACAGAAGACGTTACAGGTCTGTGAGAGCCAGAGATTTTCCATGTTTGAGGTGACCAAATACTTATTTTCCACCCTGATTTACGAATAAATTCTTTACAAATCCTACCATGTGAATTCATGGATTTTTTTTCACATTCTGTCTCTCACAGTTGAAGTGTACCTCTGGTGCAAATTACTGACCTCTGTCATCATTTTAAGTGGGGGAACTTGCACAATCGGTGGCTGACTAAATACTTTTTTGCCCCACTGTATTTCTGAAACTTCTGGATAAACAGACACTCACTCGAGAACGAGATCGCACAGCGCTCACATCCATGATCCTGGGTCAGTGACCCAGCGTTTTGAGTTATTATTTTCTAGTTTATTCTGATTTTGTATTAATTATTTAAGTTTGATTCTCATGTCTTATTATCCCTAACTGTGTCTTCCCTCTGTGTTCCGTTCATGTCCCCGAGTTTTGTTTTGTAAAACAGTCTTTGAGTTTCCTATTTTACTTCGTAGGTCTGTCTTTTCTTTTGAATTAGGTTCAGCGTGCTCCCCTCCTGTGTGTCATTCCCTCATTACCCTCATGTGTATATATAGTGGGTGTCAGTCTGTGCTCCTCGTTGGTTCGTCTGCATTACTCTGTGTTATTTTGGTGTTTCTCCATTTCTCTCTGCTCCTTACCTCGTGTCCTCACTTTGTGTTATGATTTCTGGTTTGGTTTTTAGTTTTTCCAGTTTTGGTTTCACTTGGCTTGTTCTTCATTTCCCATTTGTCACTTTGCAACACTGCAAATAAACCACACTCGCATCTCCACCGCTGTCTGCAACTTGGAACCTCATTCTCTCCACCACACGACTGCTGCCCTAGCCGAGACAGTGGTGCCATTGCAAAAAAATGCAATAAACTACAAAAAAATAGAAATTTGTTTTGGGTTGTTTTTTTTTTTTTTTTTAAATATATTTCTAGTTAGAGAAATTTTAGAGGGTTATCTCTCAAAACTTTAAATACAAAAAAGTTGCACAAAGTAGTTTCCAACCACAGGAATTTTATTTTGAATGTCTTCATAGTGTTATTTTTGAGATCGATCAGTTTTATGTACTGCAGGAAAAACTAAAATAAATATTATAATGCAAAATGCAAGAAAAACATCACGTGCACCAAAATAAACTATTTCCAGCAGTGCAATTTGAGTCCTAAGCATCCAAGAACCTATACAAAAAGCATAGAGTCAAATATAACTTTTAGATACACCAGTATAGGCTTATAAGGCCCTGAAGGTAAAAGAAACTACATTTTGTGTGAAAATGACAACACTTCCGGTTTTGGGCAGGTAATGGCATGCGAGTTTGCCTGACATCTATTCCAACTTAGGAAGTGTTATATAAACAGCTGATTGGATCGTCAAAGGGTGTTTCTGGAATATTATGTTGTTATTGGTGCAAGTTCTATATGTTGAAGGAAACCGTGACCTGGGACAAGCTGGTGAGATAAGATGTAAGTACAACTCATTTTCATATGCAAAAAAAAATAAAATATTGTGCTAGCTTATGTGGCTGCTGTTCTACAGGGATTTAAAAATAGTTACTCAAAACGGAGCGTGTCTGCTCTGACCGGTCTTAAAGGGTTAATATCTTGTCTTGTTTTTATCCTTATTTATCGTTTTCCTTCAACCCTACCTAATTTTGCATTTGTGTATGGATAACAAAGGAAGAATTTCACTGCACAGAGAAATGCTATTTCTACTGTACACATGACAATAAACACTTTGGATCTTGAAATGCATTCTCCTCTTTGTTGGACTCGAAGAATGGGTTGGGTGTATCCTTTGTGGTGCAACCTACCCCAGAATTCATAGCACAGCAGTGGTCGTGGATAAAAAAAACAAAACAAAACAAAAAAAGTTTCCTCTTCTGCTTATCCTTTTCAGGGTCGCTGGGGGGGCTGGAGCCTATCCCAGCTGTCTTCAATTCAATTCAATTTTATTTATATACCGCCAAATCGGACGGGATGAGAGAAAAAAAACAGGATGAAGACATGCTGTGGAAGAGAGACAGAGATTAATAACAGATATGATTCAATGCAGAGAGGTCTGTTAACATATAGTGAGTGAGAAAGGTGACTGGACCGAATTCTGGATTTAACAGGAAGCCAATGAAGCCAATACAGGAGAAATCTGCTCTCTCTTTCTAATCCCTGTCAGGACTCTTGCTGCAGCATTTTGGATTAACTGAAGGCTTTTCAGGGAGTTTTTAGGACATCCTGATAATAAAGAATTACAGTCGTCCAGCCTGGAAGTAATAAATGCATGAACTAGTTTTTCAGCGTCACTCTGAGACAGAACTTTAGAGATGTTGCACAAATGGAAGAAAGCAGTCTTACATATTTATTTATGTTCATTGAAGGACATATTAAACAAATCTTATGGAGAGGGCCGGGGTACACCCTGGACAGGTCAGCAGTCCTTCGCTGGGCTAGCACACAGACAGAGCCAACCCGTCACACTCACATTCACTCCCCCATTCACACCTATGGGCAATTTAATCTTTCCAATTAACCTGTCCCCACTAACTGCATGTCTTTGGACTCTGGGAGGAACACTTTTTAAAAATTTCCACTTTTAAATTTTGGGACACAAAATAAGTAACGCGCCGCTCGCAACAAATCTCAGAGATCCATGTTCATTGATCAAAGGTAAGAAACCTAGTTTGAAATAAGAGTGAACCAACAGAATAAATTGTCAGGTGTATCTTTAAGGTAACAGGCATGTTGCGAGTTCATTTATAAAGCCTTCATCACTTGGTTAAAGATTGTTAGAGTTTATTCACTGTTGTAAAGGGTATAATTTACGTATATAATGTACGTAAAGGTAATTTAAAGGGTTTAATTTAATATGATAAATCATGAATGAACCTGCTCCTTAAAAAAGTGCGTGTTACACTGACATGTTTCCAGTGTTGGGTAAGTTACTTTAAATTAGTAACTTAGTTAAATTACTAGTTACTTCTATCAAAAGTAACTTGGTTACTTCAAGTTACTCGTTACTTTCAAAGTAACTAGTTACTAGGGAAAGTAACTTTGGTTTTACTCAGAATTCTGTTGTTAATGTGTTTCTTCCATAACTTTGCCAGTCTTCTAGCTTGCTTACTTGCCACAAGTGCACTGTGCCACCTACCAATAGAAAGGAAAAAAATAATGTGCACATTTCCACGAGAGAAATCCCACACCTGATTCTATCCTAGCCTGCTTTTTATATCCAACACAAAAACTGCAGTCGTGGTGCTTTGGATTGTACTCAGAACTCGGAAATTCTGCCTTCTGAATAGGAAGATGTAGGAAACACCAGACTGCAGATGAGCTGCATACATGGCTGGGCTGGGACAGAAAATCGTCCCGGGCATTTTGACTAGAGACCGGCCCACCATTATAGGAAAGATCATAAAACCTTTGAATGAAAATAAACACACAGTGATGTACACTGTTCTGATGGTGTATATGCATCAATCTATCAATCGTTTGTTGTAAGACTCAGATAATTATTTTTTTAAAAGCGAGACATTTTAAATGAGAATAAGAAAGTATTTCCTTGTGCCCCCCTCTCCCTGTTAATGCCCTACCTGGCCCCCTGGCAACACTTTGCTAGATCCACCCCTGCACAGTTACCAGCTGTCAGCTACCTAAAAAAGGATCCTGGTGTTATTTGTCTCTCAGAAACTGTTCATAACTTCCCTTCAACTCATCCATGTCACCTAAAAGGTAAACCTGTTTCTCCATCACCTGTTCAGCTCTGATGATTCAGTAAGGACATCTCCTGGTTTCATCTTCATGTTTCCCTCTCACCACATATCCAAACCGACATCATGACCAGCAGCTTTACAGCTGTGGCTCCAGCAAACATCAGCTGATACTCGAAATTAATATTAAATAAGTTCTAACAACAGCTGATCAAACTTAAACGTGCTGCTGTTGTTTAGCGCGACATACGCTGGTTTCCTCTTTCTGGCGCAAAGTGGGCGATAAACAAACAAGAGAGAAAAGCCGATCAGCTGATCATTGATCAGTTTCCTGATTGAAGTAGAAACAGGAGAGGGAGGGGGGAGAATGAGAGAAGAAGAGGCAGCTGTGCAGCAAAGACACAGAATAAATCCAGCTTTGTGTCTTTTTCATTGTAGCTGAATTACGGGACAAACTGTTCCTTTTCACCTCAATAAGAAACCCGTAATATTTTCTCTGAATACCAGATGGGACGGTTGGCAACTCTAATAACTTATGAACAAAATAAAGTTCAACATCATTAACTTCATAGCACCCACCCAGCTGTATAGAAACTCCGTCATGCTAGCTAGCACGCAGTACGAAAAAGTCAGAATAACGAAAATAAACTCCACCTAAACTTGGTTTATATCTATATATATGTACTGCAGGTCATAACTTCTTACCTGAAGTTCAGTTCACCTGACACTCTCGGACCAGCGGCCGCTTCGGGTCTCTCCTCTTGCCTCCCTTTTCCTTCATCCACCTGCTGGCCTCCACCACTTGCTAATGTTATTGAATCTGTGGAAGCTCCGCGATAGCCTCCACACGAAGTAACGAGCCTATCTAAATCCCAGTAACGCCTAACGCGTTCCTGGTTTTGGCATAATAACTAGTTACCGTGGTCATTACCACAATAATAACGTAGTTATTGTAACGCGTTACTTAATAACGCGTTAGTCCCAACACTGCATGTTTCACTGTTAAATAAACTTGGTAGGTTTCTGACTGCTCTGACACTTGCATTACTATAATGTGGTGTAATTAAATAACCTATAAATAGCTTGTTATGAGCTGACATGCTTTTTTAAAATTCTGTATTGCTTTCATGTTGTAATGGTAAGTAATCTTATCGATGCAACAGTCTGTCTTGATATCTCACTAACATGAGCAATGCTAACTAGTGTATGAATAATCACGATAGCTTAAATAGAGATGTTGATAACTGCCTGCAGTTCTTGCCATATTGGAAAGAAATAGAAAAAACCTATAAAAGACTCTCATCAGATTTGACTTACTTCATATAGTGAATCATAAAAGGCTTATATGATTTAGTCATGAAAGTGGCCACTTTCATATGTTGTCCAAAACATACAAGTTTCATTTACATAATTCTTCAAGGGATCTTATGTCTGTTTTCACTCTTGTATGCTTTTCGCTTTTCATACAAGTTTCACACAAGACAGATACAAACTTTATAAGACTTATATATATTTTTCCATATGGGTTATGTGGCATGACTATGGCACATGAATGAAATACATATGAAATACATTTTTTTAAATAATTGTTTATTTTTTCACTGCATATCAAGATGCATAAGAAAGTTGTATCCTACCCAGGGAAAATCTCTGTCGTGTTCCGCACTTGGACACCTTCTCCACAAGACGTTGGATGAAACTAGATGGATTAATAATATCATTGATCCCTGTAGGGAAATTCCTCTCTGCATATAACCTATTCAATCTGTGAAGCAATTGGCAGCCACCAATCTAGCACCCAGCGAGACTGGCACAGGTGTTTGTCCAGGGCAGCTTTTATTGTGGAGGTGCCTCCTGTCAGAGTGCTACAGCTTCCTGTTGAGAGTCTCCTGAGAGGAGCGTGAGGTCTGAGGCAGTGAGGAGCTCTGTAACGGGACTGTGAGGATGAAAATGCTGTCTGTGGTCCTGCTGCACGGTAAGAAGAATTTCCAACCTCTGATCCAGCACACACTGAAGGAGCTGCTTTTTCAGAGATGTTGGCAGTGTGTCAGGATGTGTGTTCAGCCTCTGTGTGCTTGGATTTTCTGAAAGTTTCTAAAATTTAACAGGTGTGGTGAACAGTGGGAAACATTGCTCACAAGTCTTTATGCATCAGAGCTGTGTGCCTTTATTTCTATTTATTTCTATTTTTGACTTACTGTTTAGAGGCTTCATTGACCAGCACCTCCATCTGACGGTGCTGGAGATCGTTTTGGTGTATTTTATATTAAAAAAAATTGTTTTGTTTTGTTTTTCAAAAGGGAAAGTCTGCACGTTCATGTGGACACAAGCCTGTTCATGATACGAGTCAGGGTGATGCGGGGGTGGGATTGACGGTTTCTAATGAAAAGGACACAGAAAGAGAAAGAGAAGGATGAGACCGTTACACTGATAATCCAGACGACTCTCCACTAGTCTGTACTTGTCAAAACTGGCATCTTACACCATGAAACTGTTCTTACACTGTTGTTTTATAACCTGTTCAAAAAACTGACATGAGTCCACTATCAGATAAGATCATTAGTAACCTTCACTAAAGCTGTTTCTGTGCTGTGATGAAACCTGACTGAAACTCTTCAAATAAGCCATTCCTCCACAGATGGTCAGTTAGCTGTTTGACAACTACTCTTTCAAGGATGTTTGATATGAAAGGAAGGTTGGAGATTGGCCTATAATTGATCTCACCATCTAGATTTATAGACTACAGCAGGAAGGACTTCCTTAAGCTTTCTTCATGGCAGCCGGGTTGAATCAGTCTGAGGGACGAGGAGCTCTGCTGCCTCAGCAGTAAGGATGGTGATGGTCTTCCATGTTGAAGAGCAGTTTGTTCAGTGACCTCTGACCCTCACTGGCTCAAGACATACTAAATAACTAATCACAGCACTGCAAGCTAACCTGTTTATTCTGCACTAAACTACCTATGATTTTCACGTATTACTGAAAGTACATAAAATAAGCAGTGTACGGAATACATGTACCGCCGTTACGTATTTCAAATACAAAATATGAGTAACTGTATTCCGTTACAGTTACCGTTTAAAAAGGTGGTATTCAGAATACAGTTACTTTGTTGAAATAAATGGATTACACTGCGGTACTTTCCTGTTTCATATTGTGGCGGGTCAGGACTGTTTGGGTTTTGTTTGACAGCTACGTTCTGTTGTTCTAGGCGGCAGCGTTACGGTTGCCGTGGTTATAGGGTGACGCTCTCTCTCTCTCTCTCTCTCTGCGACTGTGTTTTTCCTGGGAGAGAGAGCGCCTTTTTGTTGTTGTTGTTGTGCTAAGCTAACAGGCAGAGTGTTACAGGCATTGCCCTAAAGGATGTAGCATCATGGGCAGTGTAGTCCGTGCTGCAGGGAGAATGGACTGCCATACACGTTATGTGTCTGTGAGCGAGGAGGGAGAAAAAGGAGAGTGGAAAAGTAGGAGTTCTCATCAAGCAGAAATGGGAGCTCTTCTCCTTCCTTCAAGCTATCGTCCAATATCCCTTATAAATGTAGACCTTAAAATAATCTGCAAAGCTCTCTCAAAGAGACTGGAGAAAATAACCCCCCTCTTAATTCATCCTGACCAAACTGGTTTCATAAAAGGTAGGCACTCATCAACAAATACACGTAGATTACTTAATTTGATAGACTACTCATACAGTAAAAACCTAGAAACTACAATATTCTCTTTAGACGCAGAAAAAGCATTTGACAGAGTTAACTGGAAATTTCTATTTGCAACTTTACACAAATTTGGTTTTGGATCCTCTTTCATAAACTGGTTAAAAATATTATATAATTCCCCAACAGCTTGTGTCAGAACAAATGACCAGACATCCTCCAGCTTCTGTCTCTTGAGGGGCACCAGGCAGGGATGCCCACTCTCCCCTTCACTGTTTGCAATTTTTATTGAGCCACTAGCAGCAGCAATTAGACAGAATTCAGTAATTAAGGGCATAAAATGCAAGAACGCGGAACATAAAATCAGCCTTTATGCAGATGATGTGTTACTTTTTCTCCAAAACTCACAAACCAATCTCTCTGGGGTGATTGAATTGATAAATTCCTTCTCAACAGTCTCAGATTATTCAATTAACTGGTCAAAATCAACAGTTCTTCCGATTAACTGCTCCCTCCATAATTCTTCTCCTTCCCCACTGCAATCTGGAAATATAAAATATTTAGGTATTAATGTCTCCCCTAAACTTTCAGAATTAACTAAATTAAACCACATCCCACTTTTAAAGACAGTAGAAGGCGACCTGGCTAGATGGAAATCTTTACCCATATCACTCATGGGAAGGGTCGCCGCTATAAAAATGATGGTCTTGCCAAAAATAAACTATTTATTTTCAATGATCCCAAATAAGCCATCACAAGATTGGTTCAGATCTCTAGACTCGTATATTTCTAAATTCCTTTGGAAAGATAAACCCCCACGTATAAGCTTAAAAACACTACAAAGGACCAAGGATAAAGGAGGACTAGAACTGCCTAACTTTAATCACTATTTTTTAGCCAACAGGCTTCAGTTCATCTCTAGATGGTTTAAACACACCCTCTTAGATGAACCTTGGATAGATGTAGAACAGGCACTTTGCAATAATCTAGAGATCTCAGACCTACCATTTATCAGCTCAAACATCCAACAACATGAATGCTTTAAAAGCATCAACATCAGCTCTTCTCTGACAGCAAGGTGGGAGTTTCTAAAAATGACGGCGTCTTCATTAATCCCATGGAAACGTACACCTATCTGGAACAATCCGGACACATTACAAAACAATAATATCATAAACCTACCTGACTGGAGTTGCAAAGGAATCAAATACTTGGAACTTATATTGGAAGGAACAGACTTTATTTCGTTTGACAGACTAGTTACACAATATGGGATCAACAAGATCCCATATTGTGTAACTGTTATCTACTGCTAGCTAGTTTATTGTGATGGTGCTGTATTTATTATGTTGCTCTTTTTTTGTTTGCTTTCTCTTCTGTTTTTTTTTCTCCATACAGGTGACCCAGGTGTTTTGTTTGTTTTGTTTGTTTGTTTTTCTTTCTTTCTCCCCCCCCTTCTCACCGTCTCTTCTCCCCTTTGGTTTTCTTTCTCTCCCTCTCTTTCTTTCATTCTTTCTCCCTGTCCTATCCCCCAGTCGTGTCTGTCCCATTTGTAGCAACCGAAAATGAAATAAATACATAATTAGAATAAAGGTCAATCAAATGGACCAATATGGCAAGGCCATGATGATCCAGTTGGTAAAATAAATCCACTTGGCATCTTTCTTGGCCTTAAGACAACAATTCTGATGGCTAAAGATCCAAAAAATGGCTAAAGATCCAAAAAAAAAAAAAGAAAAGAAAAAGAAACGGGAGCTGGAAGCATGTAAATATAATAATAACCACTGCAGCCAAGAAGAGTGCCTGACGAGCCCAGCTGTAAGTAAGCTATTAAGACTCGACTGTACACCGTGTTCGTGTTTTCCTCCGAAACAATAAGCTCTGTTGGAGCAGCCTTTCAATGCCTCTCTCTGTCTAAAACAAACTTGACCCAGACAACAAAGTAAAGTTATTTTTCGGCTACGAGCCCGACACGGAACCTGACGTATTAGTCAGAGGTCCCTTTACTACAGTTCAAGCCACGCACCTGTTTTATATACGCGCTGAATAGTTTTCTATACCAGATCGCTGCAAAAAGTGCAGCCTAACCTAATGTCCACCTACTGTTACTCATTTATATTAAGATTAGCCTTCAGTAATAGTAACATATCTCACAGCAATAGTACATTCATGTAGTTATAAAACGCATGATAATATATAAAGTAATCCAAAGTACTCAGAATACATTACTCACATTGAGTAACGTAATGGAATACGTTACAAAATACATTTTTGGGGCATGTATTTTTCTAATCTGTAGTGGAATACATTTTAAGAGTAACCTTCCCAACACTGGATTTAAGTATACTTTACTTTGTTTGACAACATGAAAGATCTTCACATACAGGTCCAATATGTGATTAAAATCATGGCTTGTTTACATTTCCAGTTCATGACATCACACTAAGCGATCCTTCTCTTTAAATCTAAGCTCTCTTCTTCCTCTCCTGTCCTTCTCTCTTATCTTTCTCCATCTCTGAGTGACGTTAGCTCTCTTTCTTTCCTCTCTTTGAAATACAGCAGCTGGACTGTTAACTGTAACACACTGTGAGACAAACTGCACACAAACAGTTTGTGTGTTTGCTGATGTTTGTTGTGCTCATAGAAACACTGCATTTGAAATGACCTGACATATAATAAACCATTACCGTTACCGTTACTCCATTTATGCTCGCTCCTCTTCAGCAGGGCTAGCTAGATGCTGAAGTAGTGTGACTTACTGACTTACTGCCCCGCCCACTTTTACCACTTAAGCACAGTAACAAAGTATCTGTAATTTGGTAATGCCCACCTTTATACACAGTTTTTGCACACCCTATAAGAGAATGAAGCTCGTACACCAGGAGTGTCAAACTCCAGGTCTCGAGTGCTGTGTCCTGCAGGTTTTATATCTCACCCTGGGTCAACACACCTGAATCAGATGATTAGTTCATTACCAGGCCTCTGGAGAACTTCAAGACATCTTGAGGAAGTTACTTAGCCATTTAAATCAGCTGTGTTAGATCAAGGACACATCTAACTCACGAAGGACACTAGGTCTCAAGGCCTGAGTTCCCCACCCCTGTAGTACACCCTCACATTTTTTGTCTGACCTTCAGTGACCTCTGACCTTCAGTGACCTCTGTCCTCCTGTTGCAGGTGTGTGTGTGCTGCATCTCTCTGCACTGACTGTTTCTGCAGGTGAGTTGATGGAAGTGAAAACCATCAGTGAGACTCCAACAAGAACGCAAGTACATTTACTCTGTCTGTGTATCTGTCTGCCCTTCAGTCTCGCTGAGTGTAAATCCAGATCAAAAGCAGTTCTTCAGTCGTGGTGGTCTGGTGATTCTGACTTGTGTTGATGGTGATGGAAAAACAGTTGATGAATGGACAGTGAAGAGGACCACAGGAACACTCACTGAGATGTGTGGAGCAGCTGCAGGCCTTGTTATTATAAAGTCTCTGTGTCAACTCAAGTTGCGTAACCCCTCTGATGGAGCTTACTTCTGTGAAAGCTCATCTGGACAGCGTAGTGATGAAGTCAACATCGTTGTTTCAGGTACAGATGTTCCAGCTGTGTCTGTATGACTCTGTGTGTTGGTGGAAGTCTGTCTCTGTATCACTCTGTTTGTGTCTCTGTTGGTCAGCTGGTTCCCTGATCCTGAAGGCGCCTTCATTTCCTGTGTGGACAGGAAGTAATGAGATCCTGCTCTGTCAATTCAAAGATCTGGGGAACTTTTCTTTATATAAAGATGGTGAGAAAATGAGATCTGATCCTGAATTAAAGTTGACTCTCACTAATGTTCAGAAGTCAGATGAAGGTCTCTACTCGTGCTCCACTGAGGATCATCCACATACTCATGAAAGCAGGCTGACAGTCAGAGGTCAGTGCAATGATCTTTCTTATTCAACCTCTTTTCCTGGACTTTAGTAGAAGTGTCATAGAGATCAATGAAAGGTGGTAGGTTATATCTTACTTTATCGATACATGTTCTCTTAATGTATTCAGGTCACATAAACAGAGCAGCCAGAGAAAATTATCCCATCATTACAAAGGTTGGAATATTAAAGAAGGAACAAAGAAGTCCATCTTCACTGTGGTGGCACAAAACCTCTATTTGACTTTAAAACTCTGCTGGATTTACTAAAGAGACTCAGTGTCAGGTTGTGACTGACAGATGTGAACATTAGTTTCTTTTCAGGCCCATGTTTCTCTTTCAAGAGGAGAATATTTGAATGAATCACACAAATGTGAGTCACTAAGGTTTAACCACAGAGAAAAGCACATCTCATTGCTGCTGTGAAAGATGCAGGGAGTCAGTTTGGAATGAGACCATCTCCTCTGCTGATCGGGCCCACCACAGTTGACACACCTGTCCATTGGTATTGTAGGTCGGCTAGCAGTCATGTGTGAGGGGAGTACAGGAGAGGACTCAGGACGCAGCCATGTGGAGCTGCTGTACAGAGAGAATATTGGATATTTTATTCAAGCAATTTATCAGTGAATATGCAAAAGTTTAATCAGGCAGAATCACTCGATCCAATCGTCTGCAGTTGATCCTGATCTAACTCGTTTATTCTTTAATGCTGATTTCTGTCTGCGGTCTTGAGATGAATATGAGAGAAGAAGAAGGGTACGCCCAGACCGTCACTGCACTCCTCTCCATCCTGTGCCTGATAAAGTCCATAAATAAAGACTTTCATGACAGATAGTCTCAGTGTATCCTCAGTGTAACCTGAAGATCCTTTCTTTAGTCTTTCAAGAATTCAGACAGCTCTGTCTATCAGTGAGGAAGCTTCCAGAGACTACTGGAACTGATGAGCTGACCAGATAATAAACTGACTGAACCATCTTTGTCATTGTTCCTGCAGATCCTCCCACAGATCCTCCTCCTAATGTAAAAGCTCCTCCTACTACTACCCCTAAAACAACCACTCATACTATCAGTACAACAACCCCTCATACTACTATTAAAAAAACTCCTTGTGCTACCAGTAAATCAAAAAAGCAAGATGAGGAGAACGGGTGGTACTGGTCCCCATCCTCTGGCCCTCCTCTCACAGCCTCCATCATGTCAGGTCTGGTTTCTGTGGTTCTCCTGGTTCTGGTTTGAGTTCTGCTCCTTTGGAGGAAGCTAAAAGGTAAGAAGTGTGTCGGCTGAGTCACAGAGCACATACATGTGTGTGTTAGGGAAGGTCAATGTTCACCAGATCTGAGCTGAAATTGCTGATGTTTGTCTCTGAACAGGAAAGTGAGAATGCACTCTGCCTTATGGAGGACCTTCATCCTACTGTCTCTGATTGGCTGCTGTTCTGTGCCATCATTGGTCCCCCCCTCAAGCTCCAGTAACCAGTATAAAAGCAGGGGGTGTGTCTTTGCTGTTGTATCTTTACTGACGGCCTGGGATTTTTCATGTTTGGTCTTATTATGCAGCACTTTGTGGTTGTTTTTAAAAGTGCTTTTAAGTAAAATATTTTGGGATGTTTAAAGGTTTTCTTGCAGCTCTACAATGACTTATATTTTCAGAAATGACAACTGTGACTGCGTGTGTATTACGCTGTTTCTGTTTTGTAATCATAAACCATTAAAGTCTCTCATCACAAACATATTCATGTCCAAGTCTTTGTTCAAAGGAACCCTGACTTATGTAAATTCACTAGTTTAAACTAGAGGCCTGGTATCATAACTGTAGTGTGAGCGGTGTCTGCCTGTACTGTACAGCTGCTGTTATTGTGTATATATTTATTTATATTTCTTCATACATTCTTATATAGTTCTATACTGTGTATTCTGTTGTACAGTTATTTTATTTTCAACTTTAATTTATATATTTTATCTTATTCTTTCCCAGTTAAATTTACCCTTCATTCTAATTTGTGTTGTACAGTTATTTCATTTTTAACCTTAATTTATATTTTATTCCTTCCTAGTTAAATTTACCCTTTTTAATTTTTTCATATTTATTTCCTATCTTATTCATAGCCTTTTCCTTTTTTTTTCTTTAGGTCACGAGCAGTTGTCCAAGCATTTCACTGCATATCGTACTGTGTATGACTGTGTACGTGACAAATAAAATTTGAATTTGAATTTGAATTTACTGTACGTGAGCTTAAAGCCCCATCTTTCTTCTTCTACTGGAATATTGTGAAATCTACTGCAGCATCATGCTTCCATCTGCAGATGATCAAGCTTGATTTGAACTTTTTTTTTAAAGAGGTTCGTGTTTGGGCATTCTGTGAGGAGCTTGCATGTCCTCCCACAGTCCACAGATATGCATCTGAGGTCAACTGCTGAGCTGTGTGGATAATTGTGGCTCTGAGTGGGAAAGTTCCACCTATTGTTCTGTGAGCTAGACTCTTTGGGTCACATCAGAGAGGACAGTGCTGATGAATGTCACGAGACCTTTGCACATGCAGTAAGGAAGCATTTTCCTGTGTATGCAGATATCCTTCATTCATCCTTTTCATATAGTCAATGAGATTCTGAGAATTGTGATTTATTTTCAACATATACGTTTTTATTTCAGCTTTTAATGACTTTGTTGAACTTGTTAGTGCTCCAGGATATGGTCTTCTTATGGTCTCTGTTCTTCTTCATTGCCCACTTTGCTGCTTCTGAAAAAGCATTAGAAACACAACAAGTTCAGTCATCAACATTCACATGAGTCTTTACATTTCCTGCTCACTAACAAATCTTAATGTCTTCCAGTCAGCAGCTCTTCATCACCCCTCAGTATCACTCCTCTGCTGTTGTGATATCGTTCTGCATTGCAGACAGGTGAATGTATACATCATCACAGCTCATTTCTTCATTGATGGAAGCTGTATTGGATCTGAATCTAAATCAGAGCTCATCATAATTAACGTCCACCAGTCTGATGAAGGTTCTCAAGTTTAATGCAATTCAATTCCATTCAAATCAATTCAATTTTATTTATGTAGTGCCAAATCAAAACAACAGTTGCCTCAAGGTGCTTTATATTGTAAGGTAGACCCTACAATAATACATACAGAGAAAACCAAAACCCAACAATCAATCCATAAACAAGGGCTTCCAATGATTTTTATGTCATTGGTCTACCCACCTAGTGCTGGACTTTACCAATACTCAGCTGACGAACTTCTCCGACTCCGCTTTCACCTGTCTGCTCCACTGCCGGCTGCGCTTCATCTCCACACGGATATCGCATTCCTCCCTCGCGGAAAGTACATTCGCCGGGACTCTCGTCGGAATTTTCACCATGACGACTCTAAGCCAATACAGTCCCTCTGGTCTCGTCGCCCTTCACAGAACTTCGAAAGGGATGTTGACCACAGTGTTTTAGCCAGCCTGCCCAGGTCGCCTAACACCTGTAAGTGGTGAAGGTCTCGCAGTAATCTATCGTGAGAACTGGAAAGCCACGCTGTTGTCTGTACCTGTCTACAATTCCTTTGAATCCATTGTTTGTCAACTCTCAGCACCTGTTCCAACTGTTATAGGTGTCATTTACCACCCTGCAAAGTCTAATTCTGTCTTCATAAGTGACTTTGTTGATCTGCTGACTCACATAGCTGTTTCCCCAAATATCATACTTCTGGGAGACTTTAATAATCATATGGATAGCAGTGATCATCCTCTCACCAAAGACTTCTCATCCTGCTTCGATAGTTGTGGCTTTAAACAACATATAAACTTTCCTACTCATACTAAGCGCCATACTTTGGACCTAGTTTGCTGCTCTGGACTTATTCCTTTCAACTGCAAAGCTGATGAACTGCTAATTTCTGATGACTTTGCTTCTTCCAAAATGACCTTTTCTATAACCAAGAACCCTCATACCATTTCTTTTCAGAATATTATGAATATCAATCCTGATATCCCTTCCTTTGCTTTCTCTAGTCATTTGCATTTTCATAACCTGCTTACCCAAGAGGACTTGGTTTCCTATTATGACTCTAGTCTCAGTAGTCTAAACTCTGTTGCCCCACTCAAAACCAAATCTGTGTCAGTCTCTTAGCACCCTGGTTTACAGCTGAATTCAGGCTCCTTAAAGCAAAAGGCCGATAACTTGAATGCATTTATAAGAAAACTGATCTTACTATCCACAAAGAAATGTTTAATAATCATATTCTGTATTATAAGGAGTGTACTAATCGAACAAAATCTGCTTACTACTCCACCATTATCTGTTCAAATGATGACTCAACCAAGATACTGTTTTCACTGCTCAATTCTTCTTTCAGGTCACCAGATCTTTTACTTGCTCACCTTTACTTATCTTCCTTCTGTGATTCTCTAATTTTACTTTTCTTTGAGAAAATTCACAAAATACACCAAGACCTGGTTTCTGTCACCGTCCCTGTGCCTCACTGGCTGACTCCGTGTTAGGCAACATGTTTTTGTTTTTGTTCTCCCTCTCTCCCGCTGTCTCTTCCCCCTGCCGTGGCAGTGCTCATTGTGGGCTCCCGCCCCTGGCCCACGCACCCGTGCTCATCATCACACCTGTCACTGATTGCTACAATCAGAAGGGCTTTTTAAGATGGCAGACCTACGCTACTCGTCGCTGGAACGTTGAGCAACCAGCATCAGTTATTCTGTCATCAGCAAGTCTGAGTCTGTTAGTCTTCGTGCGACTTTGTGCTAATTGGATCTTCCCTGGACCCGTCCCTGTATCGTTGAGTGAGCGAGAGGAGCGTTGGAGGAAAAGGAGTGGAGTGTGTTTTCGGACCCTTCCCCTCCCCCTCGGACCCTGGAGCCCCGGACCCCTCTCTCAAACACTTATATTATCACTTGGTGAAATCACTATAAATAAACGCACTGTCAGCTTTTGCAAAGGTCTCCTGGTGTGCGCCTGAGTCCGTCTACAAAACCATGTCAGTTTCAGATGTTCCATGTAGCTCTTCCTTTGTAATTTCTCTCTCATCACACTGTTTTTCTGCTTTCCAACTTCCCTCTGTTACTGATATTTCAGATCTCGTCTGTAAGTCAAAACTTTCTACTTGTCAGCTAGACCCCATTCCTACAGTATTGGTTGTCTACCCTCTCCTCCTCTGGTCACTGGCGTGCCCCAGAGATCTGTCCTGGGGCCCCTTCTTTTCATTATCTACCATCTGCCGCTTAGACACATTTCTGTAAATATAATATTCAGTTTCACTGTAGTGCTGATGACACCCTTTTTCTGTCCACTAAACCTGATTCTGCTCTTCCCCCGTCCTCCCTCACCCCCTGCTTAGCTGAACTAAATTCATGGTTCTCTTCTGATTTTCTTAAACTCAATAGTAACAAATCCGAGCTCCTCTTGGTAGGCTCTAAATCAACATTATCCAGAACCAACAGTTTCTCTATTACTATCAATACCTTGCTTGTCTCCATTTCTTTCTCTGTGAAAAGTTTGGGTGTCATCCTTGACAGTACTCTATCTTTCAATTAACACATTAATAATGCCACTCAGTCTGCATATTTTCAATTAATTTTACGCATTAAAAGCACAACATTAATCGTCTCCGTCCTTTTCTCAATCCACATGCCACTGCTATTCTTGTTCGCAACCTTGTTGCTTCCCGGATCGATTACTGTAATTCACTTCTTGTTGGTCTTACTCAAAAATCCAATGCTTTCTCTACTGCCCGTATTATCACCAGGACCCCTTCTATTCACCACAGCACTCAATATTTGTCTCTTATATATAATACATCTATATATACACTGCCAAAGATGCTTGTCTTTGAGTGAAGATTTAAGGTGAGAGGAAATATAAATAATTGCAACTTGAATCTGTACTGAAGCTCAGTATTTGACACAGAGTTCAAGTTCACTGCTGTAATAACTAATAATGCTTCATATATTAGTAACTTTAATATTGGCCATATTATATTTACATTACCAAAGTGAGATGACTTTAGCTAGTAAATAACAATTAGCTTAAAATGACTGTTCAGCACAGAAATGAAGCCCAACAATCATGATTTCACAGCCTCAGATACTCAACTAATCACAGAAAGCTCATTTAAACAGATGAACAAAAAAGATTTCATTTCTGTCAAACAATGCTGTATGAAACGTTTCCAGCGGTTAGTATCATGGTTGCTAGGCAACATGAGCAGCGCGACAAAGGCTAGTCCACAAGCCTCCACTTCCGGCCTTCTCGGTCTTTGAAGGATCCGGTCCACGTAGACCGTGAAGGCCAGGTCCTCCGAAGGATGCAGCACCTGAATTGGGACACAGCTCTTGTGTGTGTTATCCTTCACCCTCTGCAGGAAGCTGAGATAAGAAGCAGTCAATCATAGAGCAGAGAGCATGTGACTTCCTGTTTTTTGTTAATACTGTTACTGATGTTACTGTGACAACTGCTACCATTCAGTACCATCTGAATGGTACTCATGGCCACCTATCAGTGAATGGGCTCAGTGGTTGTTGATCAATGGTCATGACAATTTGCATATTAATAATCATAAGCTGGCCTCCCACACTGTTGTTCATTCAGTGATGCTGGTTTCAGTCATTATGCAAATGTACTGTTTATAAGATTGGGGAAACCTGCAGTCAGCTGAGACTGAAGAAGTCACTTGGATGACGATGAAACGTTTCTCCAACAGTAAACGCTACGTCCAGATGACCAGAATCAAGTTTCTGGGATTTACTTACATGGACGATTGAGCATGCATCAACACCATCACTTGGATGAAAAATAAAATTTAAATCATGATACAAATTCTGTGATCATAATACAACTCTAACTCAAACCTACACTTAGATGTTATGTTTGACCTTTGTAGAAAAGCCCCAGAGCTCTCTCACTCTTCCTCACTTTGAAGACCAATTAGTGGTCAGAGTGCATCACACCTGTAGTCTTCACATGCCTGAAGCAGAGGAAGGGCCACGATGAGGGAAATCACTGTTCCTGGATCCTTTATTCCTTTTCATTAGGACTAGAGTGTAGGTCTGTGTGTGTAGATGAAACATGGAGATGGCGCTGGAGTGACGGCAGCCTTTCCAAGTAGCTCTGCAACACCGCACCTTTTCTTAATTTTTAACTTTTAACTTTTTTAGACTAGGCTTTCAAACTTTATTTCACCCTCCTCTAGTTACTCTACGTCTACCTCTTAGCGATACGAGATGGATAATGGATAAAAAGATGGCGGCGCGAACAGACGCAGCAGCTCACTGCTCCTCATGTTTGGTGTTTTGTTTTTTACTTTTTCTCCGTGTATCTGTGTGGATGTGTGTGTTTTTTATTATTATACATCGAGTAGAGTCCACCTACATTCATCAGGACCTTCTGAGTTTGGGATTACGCTGTGCAAGGAGCATTACGTCGGATTACCACCCCTTTCACAGCATTCCGGACGACATAATGAGAGCTCCAGGGTCTCCGTGGTTGGTTCCTCCCAGCAGCAAGACAAAGAGGAAAAGTAAACAAAGGAGGCAATAGAGTGGCTGCAGGGTGGGCCCACTGGCACGGCTAAAGAAACAGCCATTTAAGCTACCACTTCCGAGCATTTTCCTCTCCAGCATCAGGTCCATAACCAACAAAATTCACGAACTGAGATTACAGATTGCAGTCAACAAGTGTGTACGGGACAGCAGCATAATATTACTAACAGGATGGAGGTGGACCCCTGCCTGGTGGCTTGGATCTCCGACTACCTCACCGACAGACCACAGTACGTCAGGCTGAAGGACATCACGTCTGACACTGTGGTCAGCAGCACAGGAGCACCACAGGGAACTGTGCTGTCCCCTCTTCTCTTCACCCTGTACACCTCTGACTTCTGCTACAACTCTGAATTATGCCACATTCAGAAGTTTGCAGACGACACAGCCATCATGGGGTGTATCTGGGATGATCAGGAAGAGGAGTACAGAAGTCTGGTGAGGAACTTTGTCGCATGGAGTCACACAAACCACCTGCAACTCAACACCTCAAAGACTAAGGAACTGGTTGTGGACTTCGGGAGGTCCAGAGAAGGTCCACTGCCGGTTCAGATAGAGGGGGAGGAGGTGGAGGTGGTCAACAAGTACAAGTACCTCAGGCTGTGGGTGGACAACAAACTGGACTGGTCATGCAACACAGAGCACCTGTATAAAAAAGCCCAAAGCCGACTGTACTTCCTCAGGAGGCTGAGGTCTTTTAACATCTGCAGGAAGCTCCTGAGGATGTTTTACCAGTCGGTGGTTGCTGGAGTCCTTTTCTATGCTGTGGTGTGCTGGGGGAGCAGCACAGCAAAGAAGGACTCATCCAGGCTGGAGAAACTGATCAGGAGGGCTAGCTCTGTGGTCGGCATGAAGCTGGACACTCTGGTGACAGTGGCAGAGAAAAGGACATTAAAGAAACTGCTGGACATTATGGACAATGCCAGGCATCCTCTGCACACGGCCATTAACAACCAGAAGAGTCTGTTCAGTGACAGGTTGCTTCTCCCCAAGACAAGAACTAACAGACTTAAAAACTCCTTTGTCCCACTGTCATGAACTGGCTGTGTGGAGGCAGATGAGGACCCAAACGCAAAACTCACGGAGACAGGAACTGAACTCAAAATCACTGCTTTATTGCAGGCCTTTAAAACGAAACAGAACTAAACTGGGAATACTAACAGAAGACCGTGGGAACACAGAAAGACACACAGGTTCGGGGAGGAGACATTGACGACGCGACACTGACCTGATGGAGACATGCACATAAATACACAGAGGGTTAACGAGGGAAGTGGGAGCACACGGGGAACACAGCTGACACAGATAATCATAACGAGACAGGGCAGGAGTGAACACAACATGACGCATACTGACGAGAGACTGTCAAAGTAAAACAGGAAGTACACAGAGGTTCAGACAGGAGGAGAGAGAGCACGGACATAACGGGCTGGGGAAAACATGGAATAAAACACAAGGAGAGATGAGGGCTCACAGATACACAGGGGCACACAGGAGGTAACCAAATAAGGAACATCTTAACTAAATAACCTAGAAACCAAGGCATAAATAGGGAACAAAATACAAAACACACAAAGCTAAGAATACTGGGCCCACATGGCCCAGGACCATGACACCCACACGCCATCAGACTGTTTAACTCCTCTCTGGAGGGGAGAGGGAGGGGAAACAGGAGGACAAAGGAGGGGGGAACAACTAAGCTGTAGTGCCTTTTCACTGTGCAATACTTTTTGTTAATAACCAACGGTGCAATAGACTTTAATACTTGAAATGTGCAATTCCCTTGTATTCTTATTCCTATTTTTTCTATTTATCCCTTTGTATACTCTTTATTTATGTCTCTGTATTTATATATGTCTATTTATGGTATATTTCTGCTCACATTCTGTAACTTCTGTCGGTACTGTGCTAATTGGAAACCGAATTTCCCGGAGGAACCCACCCAAGGGATTAATAAAGTTTTATCTAATCTAACATGTAGTTCCTGCTTTTCCTTATTTGTCATGGATTTGCTGTGTTAGTGAGTAATAGTTGTACATGTCAGCTCAGTCTGTAGGTTTCTGCAGGTGTTAGCATGTCTGGTGTGCTGGCAGTCACGCTTTGCTTTGTAAGTTGACGCTAAGTTGTTGTTTCTTTCTGTTTGTTATGATCTACTTTATTCATCTCTTTTCCAGAACCACAAGCAACTCCATGTCCCTGTGTGACACTAACATGCTGACGCTCGTCCTCTGTGAGCGGTTGGTGTCTTGGCTCAGGTGATCGGTTTCTGTTTCAGGTCACTTTCTACATGCTGATCATAATATGCAGGTGACCTCAGTCAGGAGGATGATCCAGGTGTTCTGTTTACCTGTCTGCTGTGGTTTCTTACAGATACCAGACTGTATCAGCTTGAAGCCTCTGTCCACAACCGTTGGCTGGTCACACAGATGTTTTCTGTCATCAGTTAAGTTTTGTAATGTTTTGTAGCGGCTCTTATCGCGGTCAGCAAATCAAGCTGCATTTTGAGTTTAAGCCCAGTTTCTGTGAGTGTGCATGGCTGCACACAGCAGCTTTCATTACAGGATGAAGCTTGTCATGTTCTTCTTTGTCTTACAGTGGCTAGAAATTGTTTTTTGAAGTCGCACAAATATTTTGTGTGGAGCTTATTTGATGCAGAACACCTGATTGTTCTGTAAATAGTAAATCATTAAAAGAAAAGCTGCATTTTTATGTAAATAGCTGCAAATGGATTTGCTATTTGCAAAACTTGTGCACAGGTTTTTAAAATGTACAATTTAGATTTTTAATTTCAAGTTCTGAAAATGATTCGTTAAACATGTTTGTGGTTGTTACAGTAAAAAATAAAACTTTTTCTACTGAGAGTTTGTTTTCTTTATCTGATTTTAGATCAATTGTGTTAATACAGTATGTCAAAATGAAAAAAAATAACAGTAAATTCAGACATGTGAGGTTGTGCTGAAAAGAATGATACCAAACAAGGCAAAGTAAATAGTTTTTAAAGGTGAAATGTAGAGGAAACATCAAAAGCAGTCAAAAACAGCTGATTATACCCTGGACCTCAGGAGGTGACACACTGTTTTTTAAGTAACGCAATAATTACTTTTCCTAGTAATTAGTTACTTTTAAAATATTGTAACTCAGTTACTTTATTAAAGAATTAACTAGTAAGTATAACTGATAGGTTTGTAGCTTGAACCTATTCGCTGGAACGTTGAGGACAATATAATTACACCGCAAAGCAAGACACGAAGTAGGCAAAGTTCTTCATGTTTCTCGTGCACGGGAGAGAACCGGACAAACGCCGTTCCTTCGCTTGACCCCAGTTTCTCTCGTCCGCTCCCCCGTAACACTGCTCTTTTATTGAGGTTACATGAATATGCATAGGTTCATTAACATACGACATCTACATACAAACAAAGAGTACCTGTGACCCCATAAAGACTTCCCTAAACCTGCTGGTCTGGAAGTCCAGCAGTTCATCTAAACCAAAGGCACTTAGCCTAAAACAGATACAGCCACGTTTATCCTGCCATAAGACAATAAGAGAAGGTACGACCTCTCCCACGCTCCCAGGATGTAGGTGTGCACACAAAGTTTGCAGACTATCAAGGATCAAAGCTCTACCAATCTACAACTAATTATAAAACTCTAAGCATATATAAGTAGATATTTCTAAGCATAAATGACGATCAACAATACAAAACCTAACAATAACTAATTACTTTTTGAAATTAACCAACACTGCTGATGCTGACCTCTCCCAGTTTGAGTTCCGACTCACTGTCCAATCAAAGCTCTTTGTTTCTCTCTTCACTTTCTTCCAGTAAAATTTAATCACGGCTCATGTTGGATGATTTTGATCACATCACTGTAAACTTGTCCAGTCATTTTCACTCCAGTTTTATTTATATTGTGCCATATTGTAAGGTGAATACAGTATTAAACAACAGAAAGAAAACTTGAAGACTAATCCAGTGTTGGCTGTGGTTGGGAGGCCTGTGCTGTCTGAGCCTGATGCTGGATACTGGTTAACTTGTACGTGTCTGAAACACATGATCAGGACGCGACTGGCACAGGTGTTTATCTAGGGCAGCTTTTATTGTGGCGGTGCCTCCTGTTAGAGTGGTACAGCTTCCTGTTGAGAGTCTCCTGAGAGGAGGGTGAGGTCCGAGGCAGTGAGGAGCTCTGTAACAGGACTGTGAGGATGAAAATGAGGCTGCTGTCTGTGATCCTGCTGCACGGTAAGAAGAATTTCTCACCTCTGATCCAGCACACACTCTGAAGGAGCTGCTTTTTCAGTGTGTGTGTCTCCTTTACACACAGATGCTGGCAGTGTGTCAGGATGTGTGTTCAGCCTCTGTCTGCTTGAACTTTTTGAAAGTTTCTAAAATAACGCAGGTGTGGTGAACAGCAGGGTTGTTCCTTTGGGTTTCTAACCTGGATCAGAGTAAAGCAAAGCATATGTTGGATCAGAAAGCACTGCACATTTTATACTGTGCTTTACCACTGCCATATATGAGCTACTGTGTAGAGGTCTGGGGAAACACATGCAAAAGTAACACACAAACAATAACTATAAATCATAAAGATGGCGCCGGTGAGGTCGGCTGCCGTCACGACTGCTCCGACCACTTTTTCTTTGTCTTTGTTTTTTAAGTTAGTTTTCAGCGTTTCTAAATCGGCAAAATCATCACCATTGGGTACATTAGGTATGACAGTGACACTCTTGTTTCTATTGGTATACAATGTACTCACAATTCGAAGTTTTTAACTCCGGATCCGAGCTGGCCGAGTGAGATCTCGAGGGAGAACAAAGGGAAGCGGAGGCGGCCTAGAGGGAAGCGAGCCGGCGTCAGGAACAGGCTGAGAGCTCGTGCACACCGCACACCTCTGCCTAGCATCCTGCTCGCCAACGTCCAGTCACTGGAGAACAAGCTTGACGACCTCAGGGCCAGGATAAAGTTCCAGAGAGACATTCGGGACTGCAATCTCCTCTGCTTCACCGAGACATGGCTGAACCCAGCGGTGCCGGACCACGCCATCCAGCCGGCCGAGTTCTTCTCGGTTCACCGCATGGACAGGACACGGGACTCGGGGAAGTCAAGGGGAGGCGGCGTGTGTTTAATGGTGAACAACAACTGGTGCAACAGTGCGAACGTTGTTCCTCTCACACGCTCCTGCACACCAAATCTGGAACTACTGTCCATCATGTGTCGTCCTTTTTATCTACCTCGGGAATTTACATCGGTCATTGTAAGTGCCGTTTATATTCCACCACAAGCGGACACGGTCACCGCCTTATGCGAGCTGCATGAGGCACTCACACAGCACCAGACACAACACCGGGACGCTGCGCTTATTGTGACGGGGGACTTTAATAGCGCCAACCTCAAACGCGCAGCGCCGAACTTTTATCAACACATCACCTGCCCCACCAGAGGTGAAAGGACACTGGACCACTGCTACACTACGGTCAAGGACGGCTACAAGGCACAATCCCGCCCCCCCGTTTGGCAAATCTGATCACGCCGCCATTTTCCTCATGCCAAAATACAAACAAAGGCTGAAACAGGAAGTTCCGGTTCAGAGGAAGGTCGCGCGCTGGACGGACCAATCGGTGGCCGCGTTACAGGACGCACTCGATGACGCAGACTGGGACATGTTCAGGAACAGCTCCGACGATGACGTCAACGTGTTTACGGAAGCGGTTGTGGGATTCATCGGGAAACTAGCGGATGATACCGTGGAGACAAAGACTATCACAACGTTTCCCAACCAGAAGCCGTGGGTGGATAAAACCATCCGCGACGCTCTGAGATCCCGCACCGCTGCCTACAACACGGGACTCATGACGGGGGACATGGACCCGTACAAAGCCGCGTCATATAACGTGCGGAGGGCGGTGAAAGAGGCGAAGCAGCGCTACAGGAGGAAACTAGAGTCACAACTCCAACAGAGTGACTCTAGGAGCCTGTGGCGGGGACTAAGGACAATAACGGACTATAAAGCACCAACAACCGGTATGACGAACGCGGCCGTGACTCTGGCAGACGAGCTGAACACTTTCTATGCTCGCTTCGAGGCTGCAGCTAAGGTCTCCAACAATGCTAGTGTTGGCGGCGCTAACGGCTGCAGACAGGAAGATACTGCCAGCACCGGAAACGTGCTCGTCATCTCCGAGCATGAAGTAAGGAGAGCCTTCAAGAGAGTGAACACCAGGAAAGCAGCAGGACCAGACGGCATCCCAGGTCGTATCCTAAGAGACTGCGCATACCAGCTAGCTCCTGTGTTCACTGAGATATTCAACATCTCTTTATCTCAGTCGGTGATCCCCACATGCTTCAAAGAGTCCATCATTGTTCCTGTCCCGAAGAAACCCCACCCTGCTTCTCTCAATGACTATCGCCCTGTAGCCCTCACCTCAGTAGTGATGAAGTGCTTTGAACGCCTGGTCAGAGACTTCATCATTTCTTCACTACCAGACACACTGGACCCACTACAGTTCGCTTACCGTCCAAATCGTTCCACAGATGATGCCATCTCTCATCTCCTCCACACATCACTCACTCACTTGGACACTAGAAGGGGGAATTATGTTAAAATGCTCTTCATAGACTACAGCTCTGCATTTAACACCATAATTCCCTCCACACTCACCACCAAGCTGGAGCATCTGGGACTCAGCTCATCTATGTGTCAGTGGATCTCCAACTTCCTAACTGGCAGACCACAGGCAGTAAGGATGGGCGGACATGTCTCAGCCTCCACCACTCTCAGCACTGGAGCACCCCAGGGGTGTGTTCTGAGCCCCCTTTGTACACATATGACTGTGTGGCCACTACCAGCTCCACCACCATCATCAAGTTTGCTGACGACACCGTCGTGGTGGGCCTGATCTCTGATAACAACGAGACGGCCTACCTGAAGGAGATTAGGAATCTGGAGAACTGGTGCCAGAGGAACAACCTCCTTCTAAACGTCAGTAAGACAAAGGAGCTGATAGTGGACTTCAGCACTAAGCAGGAGAGGAACTACCAGACCCCCGTCATCAACGAGTGCCCAGTGGAGAGAGTGGACAGCTTCAAATACCTCGGAGTTCACATCACGCAGGACCTGTCATGGTCCTGTCACATCAACACCGTGGTGAAAAAGGCCCGACAGCGTCTCTACCACCTCAGACGCTTGAGAGACTTCCAACTGCCCTCCAAGGTGCTCAGGAACTTTTACTCGTGCACCATAGAGAGCATCCTGGCGGGAAACATCTTAACCTGGTTCGGGAACAGCACCATGCAGGACAGACGAGCTCTACAGAGGGTTGTGCGGTCAGCTGAGCGCACCATCCGTTCCGAGCTCCCTGACCTGCACTCAATCTACAGCAGGCGGTGCTGGACCAAGGCCAGGAAGATCGTGAAGGACCTCAGCCATCCCAACAACAGACTGTTCTCTCTGTTGAGGTCAGGAAAGCGATTCCGCTCCCTGAAGACCAACACAGAGAGACTGAGGAGGAGCTTCTTCCCGCAGGCGATACGGTCTCTCAATCACACCACCACACAGTACTGACCCACACATATGGTTCTTACACACACACTGGACTTTCTGGACTTTGTTTTTGCACAACACTGGTCACTATATTCTTCATTTCCGGTTAATACTTGTACAGCTGCTGTTATTGTGTATATATTTATTTATATTTAGATTTCTTCATACATTCTTATATAGTTCTATATTGTGTATTGTGTATTTTGTTGTACAGTTATTTTATTTTCAACTTTAATTTATATATTTTATCTTATTCTTCCCAGTTAAATTTACCCTTCATTCTAATTTGTGTTGTACAGTTATTTCATTTTTAACCTTAATTTATATTTTATTCCTTCCTAGTTAAATTTACCCTTTTTAATTTTTCTTTTTAATTTTTCATATTTATTTCCTATCTTATTCATAGCCTTTCCTTTTTTTGTTTTCTTTGGGTCACGAGCAGTTGTCCAAGCATTTCACTGCATATCGTACTGTGTATGACTGTGTACGTGACAAATAAAATTTGAATTTGAATTTGAATTTGAATTTATAATACAGAACACGGCCATTAGATTAATAAATAATGTGGGTACAGGGACCATACAAATTCCAAGACTTGGTGAAGCTTAAAACAGCGCAAATAATGTATGAAGTAAGAAATAAATTGCTTCCCAAAGAAATCTGTAAATTATTCATAGAAAGAGACGGTGGGTATAACTTAAGAAGGAAATGGAATTTAAAAATACAAAGTGCTAGAACAACTTTAAAAATCTATCTCAATTGCAGGAGTTACATTATGGAACAGTCTAACAGCAGAAATAAAAGAAATTAAAACAAACCAGTTGAAAATAAAATATAAAAAACTTATTTCAAATAATTATAAGAATGAAGAAAACAGGGTTAACGCAGGACGGTAATGTTGCTGCAAATGGTGTTGTAGTTCTTTTCTGTTTTGTTTGTTTGTTTTCATAACTTGTGAATCTGCAAATTTACACATTCTGTCTTTTTCATATGAAAAACTTACTTTGGTTCATATGTTGTTTGTTTAATTTAAGACTAAAAGAAAATTAAATGGATGAGAGGTCAAACATGAGGGGGTAGGGACAAATAACTATATACTTCTGGTTATTTTGTAACGATTGTGAGGCACATGTGTGAAAGGAAATGAACTGAGCTGGATCAGAGTGTGTGTGCATTAACTTCAGTATTGTTTGGAAAAACTTCTTCCTGAGAGAAGGTTTTCATAAACCCTGCTTCTGTGCTCACAAGTCTTTATGCATCAGAGCTGTGTGCCTTTATTTCTATTTATTTCTATTTTGACTTACTGTTTAGAGGCTTCATTGACCAGCACCTCCATCTGACGGTGCTGGAGATCGTTTTGGTGTATTTTATATTTAACAAAAAATTGTTTTGTTTTGTTTTTCAAAGGGGAAAGTCTGCACGTTCATGTGGACACAAGCCTGTTCATGATACGAGTCAGGGTGATGTGGGGGTGGGATTGACAGGTTCTAATGTAAAGGACACAGAAAGAGAAAGAGAAGGATGAGACCGTTACACTGATAATCCAGACGACTCTCCACTAGTCTGTACTTGTCAAAACTGGCATCTTACACCATGAAACTGTTCTTACACTGTTGTTTTATAACCCGTTCAAAGCACTGACATGAGTCCACTATCAGATAAGATCATTAGTAACCTTCACTGTTTCTGTGCTGTGATGAAACCTGACTGAAACTCTTCAAATAAACCATTCCTCAGCAGATGATCTGTTAGCTGTTTGACAACTACTCTTTCAAGGATTTTTGATATGAAAGGAAGGTTGGAGATTGGCCTATAATTAGCTAAGACTGCTGGGTCTAGAGATGCTTTTTGAGTAAAGGTTTAACTACAGCCAGCTTGAAGGCCTGTGGTACATAGCTGATCATTAGAGATAGGCTGATCATATTTAAGATCGAAGCATTAATTAATGGCAGGACTTCTCTTGGCAGTCTTTACAGATTATTTTTTTCAAGAGTAATTAGTTACTTTATTACTAGGGATGGGTACCGGTATCCGGTGCCATTATTGCACCGGTTCTGACATAAAGGGTAGTAACCAGACCGAAAGGCAGCGTACATTTCGGGGGGGTTTTTTTGGTAGTGATGTGCGGATCGATCCTGAAATATCGATTCCTCCGATACCAGTCATTTATGTTCTAGAATCGATTCTCACATTAAAATATCGATATTTTAGTAATTTAGAGTAAATTTGTAGTTTATCATTAACAGGAACACAGTGGAAAGAAACTATAACATTGGATTGTCTACATTCGAAGGAACTACTTCCTCTTCCGCCTTTCAAAGTCATGTGCGAAATACGGCTGTATAAACATGTTGCAGCCCCTTGGCGCGCGCACTCACAACAATGGCTGAGCGTAATTGGAGTCATGTGCAGACTTATTTTACCTCCACAAACAGCTGAGACGTGGTTTGCGATACATGTGGCAAAAAAGTGAGGTGTTGTGGCAACACCACTGACCTCGTCAAACACCTCAGAGTAAATTATATCACAGAATATGACGAGCGTATGTTGAGGCGAACTGAAGAGGAGGACAGGGACAGGTGCTGCTAGGGCGAGACAGACGTCTCTCACGGAGTCCTTTAGTGCTGCAGGCAGGCAACGTGTTCAAATAGCCACAACTTCAGTTTTTTTATTTCTATATGATGAACTCTGCATCATTAAGTGATAAGAACAAGTAATCTGATGTCCTGTAATCATTATGACGCTATAATTTGAGATACAATAAATAAAATACGTTTTTGTACAAAGTATCGGATCAGTATCGTCGATACCACCCTGAATATTACTTGGAAAGGAAATCTTAACCCTACCATAGAACCAAGTCCGCCAGAGCTTATATATATTTTTACCTGCTGTGGAGCCATTTTTGGGAGCATTTCAAGTTGCTATACATCAATACAACCATTACAGCCTAATTTTTAATAATATGTATTCATTAAGTGCATAGTAATTACATAAATTGCAAAAAAGTGCAATAAACTACAAAAAAATTGAAAATCGTTTTTGCTTTTTTAACATATATTTGTAGTTAGAGAAATTTAAGAGGCTTATCCCTCAAAACTGTAAATACAAAAAAGTTGCACAAAATAGTTTCCCACCACAGGAAATTTATTTTAAGTGTCTTCATGGTTTTATTTTTGAAATACACCAATTTCTATACACTGCAGGAAAAACGAAAATAAATATTATACTGCAAATTTGCAAAAAAGCAGCATATGCATCAAAATAAACTATTTCCAGCAGTGCAATATGAGTCCTCAGCATCCCAGAAACGACACAGAAAGTCATAAAGTCAAAGATAACTTTTAAAAAGACTAGTTTAGGCTCATGAGGCCTTGATGGTAAAAAACTACATTTCCGCGAAAATGACATCACTTCTGGTTTCGGGCAGGTAATGGCGGACATGTGATAGTTCGCGCTGATGGACATAAGAAGTGTTACAAACAGCTGATCGGATCGGCAAAGCGTGTTTCTGGAATATTATGTTTTTGTTCCTGCAAGCGCTTTTTATGCAGTTTTTGCAAAGCTTTATGTGGAAGGAAACCGTGACCGAGGACAAGCTGATGGCATAAGATGTAAGTACAACTCCTCCGGTTTCATATGCAAAAAAAATTATTGCGCTAGCTCACGTGGTTGCAGAGCTACCGGGATTTAAAAATAGTTACGCAAAGCGGAGCATGCCCGCTCTGACGGGTTTTAAAGGGTTAAATAATCAGGCCCCATCTTATCTTAATGACCTTGTAGTACCATATCACCCTATTAGAGCACTTCACTCTCGCTCTGCAGGCCTACTTGTTGTTCCTAGAGTATTTAAAAGTAGAATGGGAGGCAGAGCCTTCAGTTTTCAGGCCCCTCTTCTGTGGAACCAGCTTCCAGTTTGGATTCGGGAGACAGACACTATCTCTACTTTTAAGATTAGGCTTCAAACTTTCCTTTTTGCTAAAGCATATAGTTAGGGCTGGACCAGGTGACCCTGAATCCTCCCTTAGTTATGCTGCAATAGATGTAGGCTGCCGGGGGATTCCCATGATGCATTGAGTTTTTCCTTTCCAGTCACCTTTCTCACTCACTATGTGTTAACAGACCTCTCTGCATTGAATCATATCTGTTATTAACCTCTGTCTCTCTTTCACAGCATGTCTTTATCCTGTCTTCCTTCTCTCACCCCAACCGGTCGCAGCAGATGGCCCCGCCCCTCCCTGAGCCTGGTTCTGCTGGAGGTTTCTTCCTGTTAAAAGGGAGTTTTTCCTTCCCACCATCACCAAAGTGCTTTCTCATAGGGGGTCATATGATTGTTGGGCTTTTCTCTGTATCTATGAAGCGCCTTGAGGCGACTTTTGTTGTGATTTGGCGCTATATAAATAAAATTGAATTGAATTGGATGTTATTCCATCCAAATTCTCATTATAATCAGCTTGAATCTGTTATATATAATCTTTGATTTTGACTTTGCGTGCACAACCAATCAGAAAAATGAGAACAGCCAAAGTGCTAATGTGAGGTTTGGCATCTGGGGCAACCCTAAGATCACTAGAAGATCAGCAGATGTAGTGGTGGGCAGATCAATCCAAGTATCGTTAACATTGATTTATATGGATCAGTACAAGTGTAATGAGATCGGTGCTTCAGTTTCTGTTTCTCTCCTGTATGCTCTGATGAGGTTTCATCAGAGGCGGCCTGGCTGCTGCTTCTTTCAAGTGTCACAGCCCGGGCCGGTTCCCTTTTCTCCCCTCTTGTACTTTGATGTTTTCCTGTCACATGACCCAACAGCGCTAGGCAAACAAGCAAGCAGGTTCAGCTAGCCAGGCCCGCTCAGCACTGCATCAATGACAGAGAATATCCTGGTAGATAGCTGTGGGAATAGTAATAATATTGTTATCTTCAGACTTAATTTTCACAGTGCAAATGGCTCATTCTTATTTATCCAACTGAAAAAGTATTTATGCTAAGACCCTTATCTAATACATTTACCTTAGTGACGCTCATGAACACCACAGTCACTGCAGATGGATAGAAAGATACTTTATTGATCCCACAAATGAAATATGTGTGTTACAGCAGCATCAGTCTACAAATAACAGAGCTAAAATAATAATAATAAACTAATGTAAAAATGAAATTAATTAAAAGCAGTAAAGGTCAGACTGACATAGGAAGAATTTCATGTTCTTCATGGCAGCCGGGTTGAATCAGTCTGAGGGATGAGGAAGCTCTGCTGCCTCAGCAGTGAGCACTGTAATGGTCGTGCATGATAGAGAGCAGTTTGTTCAGTGACCTCCGACCCTCACTGGCTCAAGACATTCTAAATAATTCACCACAGTGCTGCAAGCTAACCTGTGTATCCTGCACAAAACTACCCAGGATTTTCATGTATTAATGGAAGAACATCAAATAAGTATACCTTACTTTGTTTTGCAAGACATTTCACAATATGAAAGTACATCACATACAGATAGGGCTGCCACAAACGATTATTTTGATAGTCGACTAGTCACTAATCGGAAGATTAGTTAGACTAATCATATCATGCATCCATTGGACGTACAACGTGCACCAGCAGCATCTGCTCTAATATAACTATCATTAGCTTAGAGCTTTAAGTGATTAAGATATGTGCTATCTAAAAATAAAGACAAGATGACAGTTTATTGAATTTAAATTAAATTTGCAGATTGTTTCGGTGAAGTTTAATAAAGTCGGCCGTCTGCTCCTTGCTATCTAAATGTCATGGTCCGCGGCCCGGCGTCCGAGGAGCTGATGGGATGCTCACGCCCACGGGCATGGCTGTTAACTCCACACCTGCACCCCATCCCAGGCGATCATCAGGTGGACTATTTGATCCAGCCCAGCCTGCTGCTCCACGCCAGTCCGTAGTCGTCTCACAGCGGTAACGTACACCTGCGGGAAAGCGATTGTGAAAACTCATCTGTCCGAACTAGCGCTAATTCTGTCCTGTGCACTCAGATAACAACTCGCCGTCTTTTTTTGAGCCACCTGCCCGTCTGGAATTTGGATCGCCTTCAGTACTCGCCACCTCGACTTTCCTGGAGCTCCCCCGTGGACCCTCACCCCTCCCTCCGGCTCCCACGGCCCCGCTGTCACCGTAAGACTCATACTCTTCCCCCACGTATGCTGCTATTTCCCCGCGCCCCAATAATTCTTTTCCTTTTTCTGTTGCAGCCTCCCACAGTCCCGTTTTCGGCGTTCCTGCGCGACTCATCTCCCGGTCCCTTGGTTTCTCTAGTTTCACGCATGTTTTCCTTCTACCCTCCCGGGACACCTTCAGTTAAAATAAAGTTTATTTTCTCATATTCCTGTGTGTGTTGGCTCTGCTTCTGGGTCCAGCTTGTGCGCAGAACTTCGGTTCATGACACTAAAATATAACAGGACATTCTCGAGCATGGCAGCATGGTGGCACGGTGGTTAGCACTGGTGCCGCACAGCAAGAAGGTCCTGAGTTCAATTCCAACATCAGTCTTTCTGTGTGGAGTTTGCATGTTCTCCCCGTGTTTGCGTGGGTTCCCTTTGGGTACTCCGGCTTCCCCCCACCGTCCAAAGACATGCAGCTTGTGGGGATAGGTTAATTGGATAATCCAAATTGTCACTATGTGTGAATGTGAGTGTGAATGGTTGTCTGTCGCTGTGTGTTGACCCTGCGACAGACTGGCGACCTGTCCAGGGTGTACCCCGCCTCTCGCCCTATGACAGCTGGGATAGGCTCCAGCACCCCCGCGACCCTGAAAAGGATAAGCGGAAGCGAATGGATGGATGGATGGATTCTCGAGCATCTCACACTTCTGATAATCAGCTGTCTGCTTGACGTTTATTCAGCTGTGTAAAAACTACAACTTTAATCTCAGCCAAACCGATTTACTCAGGAACAAATAAAATACTGAAAAAAATGTTTTAAGTTATCTAAGTGACTTATGTATCATGTTTAACCTGAGTAGGGAAAGACGGCGGTGGGTTTGAAAACGATTTGCCGGGAGTCAGGTGTTCTCACGGCTCTAGTGAGCCTTGCCCCCGGCTAGCTATCGAGCTAGTGTTTAACAGACGTCTCCGAAAGCATCGGAGCGCTTTTGAAAATATGTGGTGTCTTCCCTGGTGAACATCAAGTTCACCAAGGAAGACACAAAGGACGACTGTTTGCCTTTCCTGGACTGCGCTGTGCACATTGAAGAGAACGGCAACCTCAACATCGAAGTTTACCGGAAGCCCACACACACGGACCAGTACCTCCTCTTTGACTCCCATCACCCTCTGGAACACAAACTTGGAGTAATCAGGACCCTACACCACCGGGCAGAACATGTTCCCTCTAAGCCTGAAGGAAAAAAGAAGGAACACACACATGTAAAGGAAACACTCAAAACGTGCGGCTATCCTAAATGGGCGTTCTTAAAGTCAGCAAAGAGGCACAGAAAAGAAGACCAGACACCAGCGAGGGAGGATAAGAAGGACAGACGCAACAACATTGTCATCCCCTATGTAGCCGGTGTATCAGAGAAACTCAGGAGAGTTTTCTCCAAGCATGACATCCCAGTGTATTTCAGACCCAGCAACACGCTCAGACACAAACTGGTTCACCCGAAAGACAAAACTCCAAAACACAGACTTAACAATGTGGTGTTTGCTGCACAGTGCAGCGAGGAATGCCCAGACCTCTACATTGGAGAGACCAAACAGCCACTTCACAAGCGCATGGCACAACACAGAAGAGCCACCTTCACAGGACAAGACTCAGCAGTCCATCTGCATCTTAAGGATAAAGGACACTCTTTCGAGGATGCCAATGTTCACATTTTGGACAGAGAGGACAGATGGTTTGAAAGAGGAGTGAAAGAAGCATCTATGTCAACTGTGAGCGACCATCTTTGAACAGAGGCGGGGCTTACGACACCAACTCTCTGCCATCTATAATCCAGTTTTGAGATCCCTCCCCAGACACCTTAACGCCCACTCACATCCTGGGCCATCTGACCTCAGGAATTCGCATGATAAGGTGGGGCCAGGTTTCACAATGAGCTCACCCGAAACTCTGGCTGATTGGGACCCACACCCAGTTTCACACCTTGGCTCAGGCGATTAGAGGATCATCAGGGGGTCCTTTTGTCCCTCTGTGGGGGGAAACTCCCACTAGGCTTATATCTGGGACTCTCCACCATTTGACCTTAGAACTGAAGAAGCTTCTCGGATGAGAGGTGAAACGTCTTCAAGTAACTTAAAGAAGTCCAGACGCTTTTCTTTGCAAGCTCCTTTGACTACGATGACCTGGATGACTGAGAACCTTCACAGACATGTGGTGTCTTGATAAACTGAGCAGATATTTGAGGTTTACACAGCTACATTCTCGCCTGTTAAACATTTATTTTGTGACCCAGAAAGAATAATAAAAGTAGTAGAACTAACTAGCTACCGCCATTGTTGACAACTGGGACACAGCTTCTTCTTCTCTGGGGTTTAACGGCAACTGGCATCCTTGTACATGCAGTGCTGCCATTTTCTGTTTCTACCTGTTATTACACTCTTAAATCCTGCTACTTATTCCTGTGGCTTTTGGGATCTTACAAAGCTTCAAACGACGTGTCAACTATTAAATTAGTCGTCGACGATTTTGATAGTCGACGTAATCGTGACTAGTCAGCTAATCGTAGAAGCCCTACATACAGATGATTCAAGTCCTGACTTCTTTATACTTCCAGTTTATGACATCACACTAAGCAGTCCTTCTCTTTAAATCTAAGCTCACTTCTTCCTCTCATGTCCTTCTCTCTTATCTTTCTCCATCTCTGAGTGACGTTAGCTCTCTTTCTTTCCTCTCTTTGAAATACAACAGCTGGACTGTTAACTGTAACACACTGTGAGACAAACTGCACACAAACAGTTTGTGTGTTTGCTGATGTTTGTTGTGCTCATAGAAACGCTGCATTTTAAATGACCTGACTTATAATAAACCGTTACTCCCTTTATGCTCGCTCCTCTTCAGCAGGGCTAGCTAGATGCTGAAGTAGTGTGACTTACTGCCCCGCCCACTTTTACCACTTAAGCCAGTAACAAAGTATCTGTACTTTGGTAATGCCCACCTCTGTTGATGAATCATGCAGGGTTTATGCAAATTTTTTTTTACACACCCTATATGAGAATGAAGCTCGTACACCAGGAGTGTCTCCAGGTCTCGAGAGCCGGTGTCCTGCAGGTTTTATATCTCACCCTGGGTCAACACACCTGAATCAGATGATTAGTTCATTACCAGGCCTCTGGAGAACTTCAAGACATCTTGAGGAGGTTACTTAGCCATTTAAATCAGCTGTTTTAGATCAAGGACACCGGCCCTCGAGGCCTGAGTTGGCCAACCCTGTAGTACACCTTCACACTTTCTCTGACCTTCAGTGACCTCTGTCCTCCTGTTGCAGGTGTGTGTGTGCTGCATCTCTCTGCACTGACTGTTTCTGCAGGTGAGTCGATGGAAGTGAAAACCATCAGTGAGACTCCAACAAGAACACAAATACATTTACTCTGTCTGTGTATCTGTCTGCCCTTCAGTCTCTCTGAGTGTAAATCCAAATTCAACAACGTTCTTCACTGTTAGTGGTCTAGCAGTTCTGACTTGTGATGATGATGATGGAAAAACAGTTGATGGATGGACAGTGAAGAGGACCAGAGGAGGACGCACTGAGATGTGTGGAGCATCTGCAGGAGGCCTTGTTCTTAAAAATTCTATGTGTCAACTCATGTTGGACAAAGCCTCTGATGGAGCTTACTTCTGTGAAAGCTCATCTGGGCAGCGTAGTGATGAAGTCAACATCATTGTTTCAGGTACAGATGTTCCAGCTGTGTCTGTATGACTCTGTGTGTTGGTGGAAGTCTGTCTCTGTATCACTCTGTTTGTGTCTCTGTTGATAAGCAGGTTCCCTGATGCTGGACATCCCTTCATCTCCTGTGTGGACAGGAAGTAATGTGACTCTGCTCTGTCAAAGCAAAGACGGTAAACAGCGGAACTCTGATTTTTATAAAAGTGTTGAAAGGATTGGATTTGATCCTGAAGGAAAGTGGATTCTCATTAATGTTCAGAAGTCTGATGAAGGTCTCTACTCGTGCTCAGCTGGTGTTGATAAGAAGTCTCCTGAATTCAGGCTGACAGTCAGAGGTCAGTGCAATGATCTTTCTTATTCAACCTCTTTTCCTGGACTTTAGTAGAAATGTCATAGAGATCAATGAAAGGTGGTAGGTTATATCTTACTTTATCGATACATGTTCTCTTAATGTATTCAGGTCACATAAACAGAGCAGCCAGAGAAAATTATCCCATCATTACAAAGGTTGGAATATTAAAGAAGGAACAAAGAAGTCCATCTTCACTGTGGTGGCACAAAACCTCTATTTGACTTTAAAACACTGCTGGATTCACTAAAGAGACTCAGTGTCAGGTTGTGACTGACAGATGTGAACATTAGTTTCTTTTCAGGCCCATGTTTCTCTTTCAAGAGGAGAATATTTGAATGAATCACACAAATGTGAGTCACTAAGGTTTAACCACAGAGAAAAGCACATCTCATTGCTGCTGTGAAAGATGCAGGGAGTCACTTTGGAATGAGACCATCTCCTCTGCTGATCAGGCCCACCACAGTTGACACACCTGTCCATTGGTATTGTAGGTCGGCTAGCAGTCGTGTCTGTGTGAGGACAGTATAGGAGAGGACTCAGGATAGGCAGAATCCCTCGATCCAGTCGTCTGCAGTTGATCCTGATCTAACTCATTTATTCTTTAATGCTGATTTCTGTCAGCGGTCTTGGGATGAGAGAAGAAGATGGGTACGCCCAGACCGTCACTGCACTCCTCTTCATCCTGTGCCTGATAAAGACCATAAATAAAGACTTTCATGACAGATAGTCTCAGTGTATCCTCAGTGTAACCTGAAGATCCTTTCTTTAGTCTTTCAAGAATTCAGACAGCTCTGTCTATCAGTGAGGAAGCTTCCAGAGACTACTGGAACTGATGAGCTGACCAGATAATAAACTGACTGAACCATCTTTGTCATTGTTCCTGCAGATCCTCCCGCAGATCCTCCTCCTAATGTAAAAGCTCCTTCTTCTACCCCAATCACTCACTCTTCCAGAACATCAAGCCCCCAAAGTACCAGTAAAAAAGACCCTGAAAATACAAATAAAAAAAACCCTAATGGTAAGAATAAACCAAAAAAGCAAGATGAGGAGGATGGGTGGTACTGGTCCCCATCCTCTGGCCCTCCTCTCACAGCCTCCATCATGTCAGGTCTGGTTTCTGTGGTTCTCCTGGTTCTGGTTTGAGTTCTGCTCCTTTGGAGGAAGCTAAAAGGTAAGACGTGTGTCAGCTGAGTCACAGAGCACATACATGTGTGTGTTAGGGAAGGTCAAAGGTCACCAGCTTCGAGCTGAAATCACTGATGTTTGTCTCTGAACAGGAAAGTGAGGACACACTCTGCCTTATGGAGGACCTTCATCCTACTGTCTCTGATTGGCTGCTGTTCTGTGACATCATTGGTCCCCCCTGAAGCTCCAGCAACCAGTATAAAAGCAGGGGGTGTGTCTTCAGAGTGTCAGCTTTGCTGGTGTATCTTTACTGGGATTTTACATGTTTGGTCTTATTATGCAGCACTTCGTGGGTTTTTTTAAAAATGCTTTTAAGTAAAATATTTTGGGATGTTTAAAGGTTTTCCTGCAGCTCTGCAATGACTTGTATTTTCAGACATGACAGCTGTGACTGTGTGTGTATTACACAGGTTTTGCGCTGTAATAATAAACTATTAAAGTTTCTCACCACAAACACATTAATGTCTGAGTCTTTGTTCAAGACTGCTGGAGAACAGCTGGTCTCCAAGCACAGCACCATGACAGGGTGGCAGTCAGTAGAAAAAACAGAAGATGTTCCTGCTCATCAGTGGGATGATATGTGATTAAGACTGTTAAATGGATGTTAATCCAGCCGCCGACCACGCCCACACTGCCTCAGCTCACCATCATGTTTGCTGTAAAATGTTTTAAAGTTAATGTTACAAAGGTTCCTGTTTCTTCCTGCCCCTTTCCCCTTACTCTCCCTCACCTCACCAGACTTGCATTGTTTCCATTTCTCTCCTTTGAAAGGCTCTAGTTTGCCCTCAATTGCACTCATCTGGCACACATCATATAAGGACTGCACACACTTACAGATCACTTTTTTTGCTTCCACATGAGGCAGCAGCTAAGAGTTTAGCCATGTGTGTCTCCCTTTAAGTTACGCTACATTACCTTCTTGATGCGTTGAAGTTGGGCACTGAGGAGGACTGAATAAATTTAAAAAAACAAAAGACACATTGTAAATATGATACTTCACTAAAATCATTTTCTTTAACTTTGACTGATCTTTTCATTTTAAAATGTCCTAAGTTAAGTCGTTTAAACTAGAAGTCAGGGACATTGCAGCTGCCATTCCATCTTTGTACCAGTAGGTGTCAGTGTTAAACCACAGTTTGCTCTGTTGGTTGGCAGTGTCCAGGTGTGACAGTGGGATACGTGATAACTCTGTTTGATAACAGAGAATATGTGAGATGTGTTTGGGAAAAGTTGGTGCACAGCTGTAATACTGTCAAGTAACGAAAGACTGCATAAGTATGAGTAGGAGGAGATAATGGTGACAAGCCACGCCTCCCCATCTAACCGTTCCTCTCCTGTTTACAGGACACATGTATAACTGTCCACAGGTGCTGTGACCCCATACCAGTAACATAAATCAAAAAAGTAAAATCATCACGCCGCCATGAATAACTCTGTACCACAATAACAATAATGTTATATTGGTGTCATGACGATCTGAGAAATCTTAAATCACGACTTTAATTTACTGCAATGCTGCTTTTATATCTCCAGCTTCTTTACTTTGATATTTAATCAGATCTCTAACTGATATTTTTTTTCTTTTTTACAGGCATTTTGTATTCTTTGAACATCCACCACTTGTTTTTATGTTTTCTACTAAATGTTTGATCTTTGGATTTGTATCACACAAAGTTACAATGTTGTTAGATGCTTTATTATTAAGATATTTGGGTGATATAAGGACTCACAGTCCAGATCCATGGTGTGGATGAGTATTTCTTTTGCGTCTTTACTGGATCCAGCTGTTGTGTGTATGCAACATAAGAATCTGTCTCCTTACGCCGTTCATCTCTGTTCCACTGAAGTTAATACCAGATCACATCTCTCTGCATTGTTTGCCCTCATTCATTCTTTTCATAGTCAATGAGAGTCAGAGAACTGTGATTTGTTGTCAATATTTAACGTTTTATCCATCCATCCATTCGCTTCTGCTTTTCATTTTCAAGTTTTATTTAATCTTTTAATCACTCTTTTGAACTTGTTAGTGCTACAGGAGACAGTCTTCTTTTGCTCTTCCCTCTGTTCTTCTTCATCGCCTGCTTTGCTGCTTCTGAAACAGCATGTTATCATTACAGGACAGAGGTCACTTCCTGCGGGAGTGTGTGTGACTACCTGACAGTCAATCTGTGACCAGCCTGAGATCAGCTGCTGACTCTGTACCTGCTCAAATATCTACTCCATGTTTGAGGTGGGTGTTATTGTACAGAGTTAAGTGTTATTGCTGAAGACACACGGGTGAAATCTTGGGTGCCAGGAGGGGGCAGCGTTCACCATCAATGAGATATCTTCCAATCACTCAGTTGTAAGGGCAGCTTTTATTGTGGAAGGTAGTGATGGTAAATTTGATTCTTTTTCCTGAATCGAGTTTGAACGAGTCAATCACCAAAGTGAATCGGGTTTTTTGAGTCACTGAGGCTACGTCCACACATACACGGGCCAAAGCACCAGGTGGCGATATACTCCCAACCGTGTAGAAATGTTGGCCAATCAGAAGTCCTGAAAATCTCCCGGAGCCACAATTCTCCTGAATTTCTCCCGATTTTCCACCCGGACAACAAAATTGAAAAACCATATCGCAGAATTCATAGCGCGGCCTAGCCAATTCCAGTTTCCAGATACTTAGTTTTAATATTACTCTTATTTCTCTTTCTGGGTCGCAAAATTTTCTTTACCATATTTTCAGCTGTGTAAACTTCAAATATCTGAGCCGACCGACACATCGTCTTCAAACCCCCGCGGTCTCTCACTACTCGGGTTAAACATGATATATAAGTCACTTTGATAACTTAAAAATGTTCTTGTTCGGCTTTTTCAGTGTTTTATTTGTTCGTGAGTAAATCGGTTTGGCTGATATTAAAGTTATTAGATTAAATTAAATTTAACTTTATTAATCCCTCAGGAGGGTTCCTCCGGGGTTTTCACACAGCTGAATAAACGTCAAACAGAAAATGATTAAACAGAAGAGTTTACGTCAGTGTCCTGTTATATTTTAGACCACAAGGAGCAGACGGCAGAGTTTCACTCCCCCGAGGGAGCTCGTGACGTACTACCCGGCTTTCTTTAGACCGCGAAGGCCGGGTCCTCAGGTGGAAGCAGCCTCTGAATTTGGACACCCCCGCTGTTTCCGTGTCGGCCATTGAAAATGGTGACATTTAACGTATTTTATCCGATAAATAAACCCTGTAAAATGTATTTACCCCCCAACAGCTCTTTTGAATGTCTCCCTAGTATGGCACCAACACCTCACTCTTGGAGCACTTTTTTCCCACATGTATCCCAAACCACGTCTTTGGAGGTAAAATAAGTCCGCACATGACTCCGATTACGCTCAGCCATTGTTGTGAGCGCGCACGCCAAAGGGGTGCCAGACATTTATACAGCCGTATTTCGCACATGACTATGAAAGACGTGAGAGGAAGTAGTTCCTTTGAATGTAAACAATCCGAATGTTATAGTTTCTTTCCACTGTGTTCCTGTTAATGATAAACTACAAATTTACTCTAAATTACTAAAATATCGATATTTTAATGTGAGAATCGATTCTAGAACATAAATGACTGGTATCGGAGGAATCGATATTTCAGGATCGATCCGCACATCACTACCTCGGTGGGAAATAGTAAACAAAGGTGGCCCATAGAAGCAGAACAGAGTCGTATGTGTGGAGGGACAGTAACTGTGTGTATATGTAAGCATTTAAACACTGCAGAGAGTACAATTAACAGTAACAGTATTGTAGAAATTCATTTCACTGAAACAATAACGTGGCGCACAGTGTGACGTCAAAAAAGGCGCACACCTTTGACGCTGCGTTTTCTTCGTTTTCCTCATGCACAAACGAGTTGCGAGTTTTCGAAAATATCCACCCTGTCATGGTCCTGAGTCTGAGGACTCAGTGTTTTTGTCATGGTCCTGAGTCTGTGGACTCAGTGTTTTGTGTTTATGCTTTTGTTCATTCCGAGTGTGTATTCTGTTTTGATTTTGCCATTTGTTAGGTTTCTGTTCTTTGCCTGCCTGCTCCCACTTCTCTGTCTGTCCATGGTGTTATTGTGTCTGCTCATGAGTCTGCCTGTCAAGTTCAGTGTCCTGTCTGGTTCTCTGTGTCTGTTAGTTTCCTGTTTTATTCTGAAAGTTCATGTCTCATGTCAGTGTGTTCAGTTTTACCTCTCCCCTGTCTCGTTAGTCTAATTGCTCCCAGCTGTGTCTCCCTCCTGTGGCCCACTCCCTGATTACTCCCCGTGTATTTAAGCCCTGTGTTTTCCTGTGCTCTCTGTCGCGTCATCTGTTTAACGCCATGTCCGTCTGCATCATTCTGTGTAACCCGGTGTTCAGTCTGCGTCTCTCCGCCATCTTTCATTGTGTATTTTGTTCCTCCTCCCGTGCGTGTTTGGTTTAAGTTAGGTTCTTTAGTTTTCCCCAGTTTAGGTTGGTTTACTCCCCGCTCTGCTCCTCCTGTTTTTGTCACCTTATCACCTCTGCAAATAAACATTCACTTGCACCCCAGTCAGTGCCTGCATCTTGGATCCTTTTCTCAATTCACCACACGACTGCTGTGCAGCCGTGACACACCCTGGCAGGCATTTTTAGAAATCTCCGTTTTCAGTGACCGAAAACACCGTTTATGTGTGGACGAAAGGTGCAAACGCATAGAAAAATCTGCGTTTTCAAAAATACCCGGGTACGTGTGGACGTAGCCTAAGTCAGTTGACCAGAGAGTGCAAAAAACGTACTTTTTTCACTCAAACTTAATTTGTTTCTCTTTTTTTATGTATATCCTACTACTAAGATGAGTGATTGAAAAAGAAAAACTATTTTTATTGAGCAAAACAATTTCTAAAAGGAACATTTATTTTATTTATTTTTATTTTATTTTATTAGTATTTTCCTCAAATGTGTCAAATATATATTTTCTCATCTAAATGTCCACTGAGCTGTGAGCCAGTGGGCGGTAAAGCGCCTTAACATTGGTTGCCAACCAAGAAAAAGAAGAAGAAGCTGTGAGCCAGGAGGGAGGGGATTGGTGAGTCCTGAGTGATTCGTTCGTGCTATGATTAGTAGCTCAAATGTGCTGTTAGCATGTTAGCTGAGCGATGCTACTGTGAACCGAGGAGCTATTGTCTTGATGTGAACTTCTACTCAAGGTTTTTTCTTCCAGTTCAGAGCAGAAATGTTTTTGTTAAGAAACTGTTTTTTTTTTCCCACAATTTTAATTATAAGCTAGATATATTTCTACTAATGAAATTAGTTTGCTAATAGAAATAGGGATGAGTCAGTGAGTCAGGGCTTGTGAATCATGATTCACGAGTTAGTAAAGTGATTCTCGAGTATTAAACGATTCGTTCATGATTCGCGCATCACTAGTGGAAGGGCCTCCTGTCAGAGTGGTGCAACTTCCTGTTGAGTTTCCTGGGAGGAGGGTGAGGTCAGCAGCAGTGAGGAGCTCTAAAACGGGAATGTGAGGATGAAGATGGGACTGCTGTCTGTGATCCTCCTGCACAGGAAGAAGAGCTTCCTGTCTGTGATCATCACACACTGAGGACGCAGATCTAAGGCTTTAAGTGGGATTGTTGCTTTGGGTTTCTAACCGAGATCAGAGTGTGTGTGTGCATAGACTTCAACATACTATACGTTTCCAGCCTCTAAAGTCTGTTAGAGTTCTACAAACTGTCCACTATAAAAAAAGGGCTGTGGTGAAGCAAACCATAAAGCTCCTAACACACGTCCCCCAAACCCTGCTACAGGCAAGCAGCGATCAGTGATCAGCACATTGACTGTCTCGATCAATGCTGCAATAAGTGTTATATGTAAACCTGAAAATGTTCGATTGTTGTATTTTTAAAGCTTGTAGTGTATTTGAATTTTATTTTTCAGTTATCAGACTGCTTTAGGTCAAAGTTGTAGGTAGACAAAGGCTCAAAATGAAAAATAAGCACACATTTAACACAATTACCTTCAGTTATTATGACAGTGCAATCTTTCAGAGTTTACTTCTTTTCCGATTACACCATTTGTGGATATTTCTGGCAATATGGGGCAGCTGGTCATATTTGCTCAGTCCAGCACACAACTAAAACTTGCAGGATACCGGCCGGAGTTCAACACCTGTGGTGTAGATGGACCATTACTCAAAAAAGCACATTTTGAAAAGCTTTCAATATATAAAGGAAAAATATCCCAGCATGTTTCAAAACTTTGGATCATAAAACTTAAAAAACAATGCTGTGGTCACCAAGTCTGACGAAAAGCAAACAGACGATGCAGCTCGGTCTGTTTGACCAGTGGTTCCCAAACTTTCTTTGCTGGACCCCCCTTTGTTTTACAAGAAACACACGTAAACGGCGTTTCAAATCACCGAAAACGGAGATTTTTTAAAACTCCTTTTTTGCGTTTACGTGTGGACGAGGAATACAGAGTTCCTCACGCAACATCAAAGATATGAGTCCTTTTTTTCACGTCACGCTGTGCGCCACGTTATTGTTTACATGAGATGAATTGCTGAATGGCAGATAAACAGTATTTTGTCTCTATCGTCAGAAGTGTTGGGACTAACGCGTTATTAAGTAACGCGTTACAGTAACTACGTTATTATTGTGGTAACGAGCACGGTAACTAATTATTATGCCAAAATCAGGAACGCGTTACTCGTTACTGGGATTTAAATAGGCTCGTTACTCGTTACTTCGTGTGGTGGCATCGCAGAGCTTCCACAGATTCAATAACATTAGCAAGTGGTGAGGCCACAGGCAGAATTTCCGAGTTCTGAGTACAATCAAAAGCACCACGACTGCAGTTTTTGTGTTGGATGTAACATGAAGCAGTGACGTAGACTAGTATCATGGCAGTGGTCAACGGCGGTCCAGGCGTGGGATTTCTCTCGTGGAAATGTGCACATTATTTTTCCTTTCTATTGGTAGGTGGCACAGTGCACTTGTGGCAAGTAAGCAAGCTAGAAGACTGGCAATCTTGCTGGGTATCCAGTTACGGAAGCAACACATTAACAAGAGAATTCTGAGTAAAACCAAAGTTACTTTCCCTAGTAACTAGTTACTTTGAAAGTAACGAGTAACTCACTGAGTTACTTTTGATGAAAGTAATGTTAATGTTCAAAATATTGGGGATGGACACCAGAGGAAAAAACCCATAATAACAACACTGGTCCGGTCAGGTTGAGTCAAACGATGATTTTAATGGTCACACGTGGGAGATGGACACTGTATGCAGACAGTCTCAGATCTCGTCTCAAAAAACACATCACCATAGTTTTATGAAATCAGGGTATTAGAACGCCCCTTCATGCGTAGTGACAGGTGTAATACAATCAATGTTGACAATTTTATTTAACACAAAGAATAACATTGTCTCCTTCCCGAGGGCAGACGCTGACTGCCCCCATCTCCTGGAACCGTCTGTACCCTGCTAAGACACAACATGGCAGCTACAAGGACTCTTTCATTTGTTAAGACCATCAGTGTGTATTGCTCTAAATCAAGTATATGATATTAAATGAATATTGCTGGATCAGCTACTTCTACTTAAAACATATTAAAACATGACTAAGCACAAAATCACCAAGAATAACATCTTATAAGTGCTGTGTAAGCGCGTGCGGCCTTCCAAGCTCAAAGCCTTTGCCCTCCATAGATCAGCCAGACTCGCGCTGGCTGTAGCTTTTAACCTTTAATTAACTTGAGCACAACTCTAGAATAAGCAACAAACTGCAATGTGTATGGAATGATCATGGTTACATCTGCAATGGAAAATCATGTTATTATTCTGGTACCTGCAAGGAAAAAGATCAAACTGAAATTATAGCCATCACTGTAAATGCAAAAGATAATGTAAGGTCAAAAACTTCAATTTATGTTTAATGCAAAGCTGGTTATATACTTCTAATGAACTAATAATGCCATATTAAAATAATGAATGAAAATGAGAAAAACATCCCCTCCTTATTTTACAATTCCCTCTGTTGACCTCTGGAGAATCCAGAGGTCACAAACAGTTGTTTCCCCCCTTTTTTCCGCTAACAACATATCAAGGGCCATTCTATTCTGCACTCCCATTAACGAGGTCGGACCCACCTGCTCCGCCAACCCCTCCATGCCGTCTCTGGTCAGGTTAGAGAGCCTCAGTACATTATAGTGAACATAATTGATCCTATCTACGTTCTTGCGTTCTTAACCCTTTTGGATCAACCCCTGCTATTTCCACCCCCAGAACCAAATACATAGATTGTTTGCGATGCCAATTCCCCAATGATAAGGTTAACGCGTTTCCAGAGGGGCTGAAATCCCTCTGTAATTTAAGCTCGTTTTCTAATCCTAATTCTAACGGTTCCCAATTTTTGCCCAGTGTAACCCCTTACCTGGTCCCAACTACGGCACCAGCTGTCATATGGACGATTTCCCCTCTCGCAGTGCGTACTCACAAAATAATCCCAACAGAGCCACACATTATATCCCCTCCAGGCACTGCCGGCGTCCCTACAATTAACAACATCACACAGATCAAACATAAAAGAAATTGTGGGGCCAATAACATAATCTAATTCTAAACCACCATATGTGCTGAGACACTCATCCTTTTTACCAGAGACCTTGCGCTTCACTCTTGCCCGCAGCTTTAAATCACTATAGATCACGCGTGATGTAATTGGTGTATCAAACAACGCCGGACTGGCGTGGCCTCCGTGCTCAGACTGGTTTCCCGGGTCGGTCTGCAACAAACAAATCAAAAAACAAATAGCCATGATTAGCAACATACTTGACATCAAACTCATAATGATTTTTAACATTGTGATGGCTTTTGAAACTCTTCTTTCATCACCAGTGTCTGATTGTTGTGATGGCATGGTGGTATGTGAATGTTATGGTGTAGTAAAAAGTTCAAAGCCCTTTATCAGAGCCTCTCTCTTGTTCTAGGTGTTCAATATGGTACCGCTCCTTTTTCGTTGGCGCGGCGATCTCCTCCTAGGCTACTCTTCTTTCTTCGACCTTCCGGGTAGACCACCGGTCGGCCCGTTGCACAGGTGTGAGGGTTTATTCTGCCTCTCAATTTCACCTGTGTTGGGTGGAGATGGATCCTTCCCCACCAAGCCCTCGTGCGCGGCCGTGATACCAGGTGTCGCCTTTCCCCTTCAGTTGGACCGCTGTCGCCGTCCGAGCCGATACCTCGTATGGACCAGTCCAGCGGGGTTCCTTCCACTTGCGTTTGATGACTCTCAGCCACACTGTTTTCGCGTCCGGGACCTCTCCTTCTCCTGTGGGCCCTTTTACAGGCCGCCTGTTTTGTGAAACTGGACACAAGCGCCTTTAACTCGTTCCAGTCGTCTGCGTGGGACCGGTTCCCCTTTTGTCCCGTTCAACCGAGCCCACCATTCCAAGGTGCCGGAAACTGTCTCCCTGTTTGCAGCTCATATCGTGTAAAACCTGTGGATTGATTAGCAGAACATCTTATGGTCATTAACGCAACCGGCAGGGCTGCGACCCAATTTAGCCCTGTTTGCACGCAGATTTTTGCCAATTTGTTTTTCAAATTTAGGTTCATTCTTTCTACTTTTCCCTGAGACTGAGGATGATAGACCGTTCCAAATTTATGCTGGACACCCAACATTTTTCTACTTTTGCCAAATCTTGATTTTTAAAATGGGTTCCATTATCTAATCTAATTTTTTTTTGAGAACCCATAATGTGGAATGTAATGATTGATTAAACACTTAATGACAGTCTTAGCATCCTCCTTTTTTGTAGCCCAGGCCTCTGGCCAGCCGGTCAGAGCATCAACACACACTAACAAATATCTTACCCCGCCAGGCCCGGAATCAATCATATCAGTGAAATCAATAACAATCTCCTTTCCCGGCCTCTCAGGGGGCCGAAACTTACCCACTTCCGGTTTTACTGCTGGCTTAGGCTTGTGTGCCCCACAGATTAAGCACATCCTGGCTTTTTCTCTTATCATTCCTCGCAGCCCGGGATGCCACCAATGACACAAGTTTCTCTCCATCTGGGCTATCCCCACGTGGGCGAGTCCGTGGGCTTCATCCACCTTCTGTTCTGCCATTTTGGCTGTCAGCACGGGGCGCCCGTCTGGCCCCCTCCACAAATTTCCATCCTGCCAGGCTCCTTTGTTTTTCCACACCCCCTTTTCCTCTGGGGATGCCTCCTCCTGGGCCTGTTTGACTTCCTCAATCAGGTCAACAGATATCTCCTCTTCTGATGTTACCTGTATCATTTGTCTCCGTCCTTTGTAGCCTGCGGCCTCCTTTGCGGCTTCGTCCGCTCTCTGGTTTCCTTTTTCCACCATGCTGGTTCCTTGGGAGTGAACTTTGCATTTTATGATGCTCACCTCATCTGGGTCAGCCAAGGCCTTTTCCAGTTCCTCCATTTCATGTTTGTGGGAAATAGCTGCATTGGTTGCTGTTCTGAATCCTGCTCTTTTCCACTGAGGCAGCTCCACTTGCGCTGCTCCAAACGCATATGCCGAATCGGTGTAGATGTTCACTCTCCTATTCTTGGCTAGTCTCAAAGCTCGAGCTAGGGCTATCACTTCAGCTCTCTGGGCCGACTGCTTTCCCTCAATCCTTCCTGACTCTCTGACCTAATAATCTCCTTCTACTCTGCAAACCACCGCATACCCTGCTTTCAGTCCTCCTTCGTCTCGGTGGCAACATCCATCGGTGAACCAGTCCTCAGCTCCCGGTATGGGTTCGGCCTTCAGGTCCTCTCTAATCTTTTCCTCAATCTGTGCTCTTTTGGCGCAGTCATGTGGTTCCCCTACTCCCATTAAATCTGCCATGTTAATTCCTTCATGTGTAAATGTCAAATTTGGGGCCTCTAAGACTTTGCTCAGTCTCTCTTGTGCCCGTGGTGACATACAAAATGCTTGTGAATTCACGTATGCCACTATGCTATGTGTAGTGAGTATTTTTAGTGGGTGTTCTCTCACTACATGTGCTGTTTTTTGGATAATTCTAGCGACCCCTGCTGCATGTTGTGTGCATGTAGGATGCTTTGCTTCTGTTGGATGTAGTTTTACACTAACATACATGAGCACATCTCTACCCCCCCCCCTTTTTTCTGAAACAACACTCCATTTACAACTGAGTTTGTTTCAGAAACATCCAAATAGAATGGCTCATCATAATTGGGTGTGGCTAAATCTGAGGCCCTTGACAAATCCTGTTTTACCCTAATAAATGCGGCTTCGGCTTCAGGCGTCCAAGGCAACTCAGCCTTAAGGTTTCGAACGCCAACCTGCTTCATTAGGCCCCTTAAAGGGGCAGTTTTGCCTGCATAATCCGGAATGAACTGCCTGCTGTAACCTGTTAAACCAAGAAAAGAAAGCATTTCTCTCACAGTTCGCGGTTTTGGGTGTGTCAGAATTTGGTCTCTGTGTGTGTTCATCAAACCCACTGATTTGTGTGCGATTACCCGGCCCAAAAAGGTCACTTCAGGGCGAACTAACTGCAGCTTGTCTTTACTTACTTTAAAGCCGCACTCTGCCAACCTATTCAACACAACGAGCGACGCCGCTGTACAATCCGCTGCTGACGGGGCTGCAATGAGAAGATCATCAACATATTGTATTAATGTACAATCATCAGGCAAATTACATGACGACAGGGCGTCTCTGAGCACCTGATTAAAATGCCTGGAGAAAGCGCAAAGCCTTGTGGCAAACGTGTGTATCTGAGTTGTTGGCCTCTGTATGTGAATGAAAAAATGTCTCTGAGTGACTCATGCAGAGGAAGACAAAAGAATACATTTGCCAAGTCAATGCAGGTGAACCACTTTTGGTCACTTGTAATAGCTGATAAAGCTGTGTACGGATTTGGTACAGGTGCAGTGGTAGAGAGCAATATTTCATTAATGGCTCTCAAGTCATGTGCCATGCGATATTTTCCTGTTCCATGTTTCTCCACTGGTATAATTATTGTGTTCCACAGTGAGTGAGAGGGCTCTAACACCCCGGCCCTTTTACAGGCCTTCTATTGTTTCTGTAATTCCTTCCTCTGCTTCAGGTTTGTGTTTATACTGTGGTCTATTGATTGGTGTGTGTGACTTGAGCTGGAACAAGACAGGAGGACACTTAGCTAGGCCAACGTCCGTGGGCCCTTTTGACCACAGACTGTCAGGCAGATTCGACAATCTAGCAACTGCGTGAGGATGATCTACTCTCTCCTCACCATGTGTTTTTGAAATTTCTTTATGTTTCAAGATCACTGTATAATCACAGGCACAAGTTATGCGATAGGTTTTACAATTTGAAGCATAAGATAAGTTAGGAATTTGGGTTCTTTGCCACCCTGCGTCGTCCAGTGCTCGCCTGACCATTGGACCTAGATCACCTGCATCATGACCTTGGTGGACCGCCAATGTAATGTGAGGGGTTGAATTTTCTTCCACATTGTACCAAGGCAGTTGTTCATCAGTTAATTTCACAGCCGCGGCTACACCTTCTGGTCCGATGTAGATGTCATGTGTTTGCACATTCCACGTCTGACCCTCAAGATCAGACTGAAATAATTCACGATAGGTGTCGTCACTATCTTTATCATAAAACAGATTGACGTGGTCGGGTTCGCGCGGAGGGAGGTAAACTGCCAAGCTCATTATCCAGGGTCTCCACAGCTGAAATTGCCTCAGAACATCCTCTTTCACTAGTCTCCCCCAGTAGATGTCGGCTTTTGCTCTTTCACAATCTTGAAGCAGATATTGAGTCTTTGAATTTGTTCCCAGGCACGGGAAATGCTGGCCCCCTGGCAGAGTCACAGATAATCCATCTGCTGAACATGTGATTGTAGCGCCCAACTTCACGAGCAGGTCCCTGCTCATGAGATTTGCTGGCGCTTGCGATGACACCACATAGTTGTGTTTCAAAGTCTGCTTGCCCAGCTTTGTCAAAGCTGGGTCAGTCACTGGCAGAGTGATTGGGATCCCGGAAAAACACACCACGTTCACTGTGTGGCAGGACAACGTTGCACTGTCTGGTGCTGCTCTCAATGTTGAATATGTTGCTCCAGTGTCCACTAAGAAGGGCAATTCTGTCCCTTCTACAGTCATTGACAGCATGGGATCTGCCATTTCCATGCTGTTTGGTCCCTCCGGGTCCCTTCAGTACTGGTCCTCCCTCCAGTCAGCCACTGGATACTGCGCGGCTGGTGCTGCACTCGGGTTTGGGGCCTGATATGCTCCCCTATAGCCATCTCTTGCTCTCGGAGCTCCACGTGCCTGGGGTTGGTAACCTCTTCTTTGATTGTTCTGATGACGTTCTGGGCAATATTTGCTCCAATGACCCTCTGCTCCACACCTCCAACAGACATTCCAAGGCACTCTGCTGAGATTCCCCGTGTTACGAGCTCTTAGTACTCCCTCCGCTGAGCCACCACGCCCTCTGTACGATCCACCGGTTCCCCAATTCCCTGTGGGTTGGTTCTGCCTTGGTGCATTGGCGGGCCATCCGTCATTAGTGCAGGGACCCGGGCCACTGTCTGGCCATTCAGGCCCTGGACCAGGCTGGGTCGCAACTATCCTCATTTTTTCTGTTTTTTCTTTTTCCTCTTTCTTCTTTTCACAGGCTTTGTTTCTGGCCTCCGCCAACTGTAATTTGAGCAGAGACGCTTGTGCCTCCTCCAACTCTTTTTTCTGCTTGTTCGCCCTGTCCTGGTCCAGCTGTAAACGATGTGAGACGTGTCTTTCCCACTGCACCGAATCTGCTACGGCAAAATCTGGATTTTTCTGTAGATCTTCTATGACCTGGTTTGGCAGCCCTGCCAGCACCGCTGAGCGAAACCACGCCCGATGCTCACCTTCCCTACTCCCACTCAGGGACTGACATTTAACTGTCATAGGCCCTTCATTCTGAAACACCAGTGGTACCCTGGTGTATTCAACATCAGCTACTCCTCCTACAACCACTGCAGTCTGTCCATTTGGGCCCTGAACTTGTCCTCCCCTAAGGGTCATTACAGGCATGACATGTTGTCGTCCTACAGCATTAGATGTTAATGTGGCCCAAGGAAGTATCTCTGCTGTGTGATACTTGTTAGCATCTCCTGGTTTTGGAATCCAGTTCTTCATTTGGTCTTCCAGCTTCTTATTTTGCTTTTTCCGTTGTTTCAAAGCCTCCACTATGCTCTCCATATCTTCTGTTTCAGCTGTGTCATCCTCCTCCATCCAGGAAGATGCTCCGTTCCACAAGAACATCCACTTGCAACACTTTGCATGAGTTTGCTGTATTTTCTTGATTTGTTGGTTAATTCTCCAGTTAATTGAACGTTTCTCTGCCTCGGTTTGCAGTTGTTCCAGTTGCTGCTCACATCTCTCTCTTTCTATTTTGAGCACAAGACTTAGGGCTATTTTGTCATCTAGCCCTCTCTGTTGGGAAGCAATAAGCTTGCTTAGCTCAGCTTCCATTGCTTTGCATTCCTTCTCAGCTAATTTTGATGATCCAGGAGAAGCTAAACAAATGGCTCTTTTTAACTGTTCCTGCTGCTCCTTCAGAGGCTTATAGCCTCTGTGCCCAGTAGGTGTCATGCTCGGGCCGTCAGCCATTATCCTAGAACACAGGCTTACCTCCCTTTTTGTGATGTTATACGGCTCCTCCCCTTGGGTCAGCCCGCAGCGTCTGCCTGTTAAGTTTCACAATTACTTTCACTCCTCCAAGGGCCACTGTCTCCTTGTGATCTGCTTGGTAAGACACACAGCCAACGCAGTGTGTCAAGACTTAACCAAGCCTCTTTCATTATTCACTTATAATGACCACTTTTCACTCTATAATATAAATGTTATAATATCATATACACTACATATTGACCTCGGGGCACAAAACAATCATACAGCTCAAATTCATTCACACAGCCTTAAGTTTTTCACAGAAGATTGCCCCGAAGCAATATCATGTTTGCTCACAAACTGACAAATTCGCCGTGTTCTATCGTAGCATAGGCAAAGTGAGCCGCGTCTGTAGGCACCCAATTTGGATCATTTTCATTCTCAGTTATCTCCTTTAAGCCTCGAAATAGGAGAAGACAACGTTGCACATAGGCATTTAATTCATGCGCCTCAATCTCAGACCACACTGTCATCTCAGGAGGTGCATCACCTTCATGTGCGACAACGTGACACTTACAATTGACCGCCAGCAAACCCTCCGTTTCAGTAATTTTTATACAACAAGTGACAGAATGCAGCGCTGCCATGTTTGGTTATATTTTATATAAATAGGAAATTATCTGTGTTAAATGGGACTGTTTAATGCATGGGACACAATATAATCATTTATTGTTGAAGGGACAAATGTCAAAGGGGTTCTAACAGGTCCACTTTATTGCGTGCTCATAAATTTTGTTATCTGGGTCACTCACCCGATGTGCTTTATTTTGATATTATTAATTATGTCACGCTTATTAGTGGCTCATATTTATTTACGGCCTATATTTGAACTTGACTACAAAGGCAGAGCATCATTCCATCCTTTCAGGGGGAAACACTCCACTTTCTCTGTGTCATGGCAGCTCAGAAAACTTCATGGCTTAAAATCAGTTGTGTTATCAGTATAAAATATTTAAGATTTGATTAAATTGTTTTCAATTAACTTACAGCAGCTTACTCTAATCTAGGAACACTCTCTTATCCTCCTCAAAAACTGAAGTTACTCAGTCTTAAATGCTTTTTACATTACATAAATCAACTGTAATTAACTAATAACCTTCTAGTGATTCAGACTTGGTTTAAAACATTCAAAAGCCTTCTAGGGACCTATTCTAATCATAACCTATGTGTGTGTAAGCTTGTTTGCATTTAGCCCTCTGCACTCAAGGCATTTACTACACTTTATCAGTCCGGACAGTCACGCCGGACGAAGCTTCTGACCTTCAACAGGCCGAGTGCCAACTCATTATAAGCACATTTGCAAGGTGTGTCTGAAAATTATTGAAACCACTCTTTTTAAATCAGAAGCTATTCATATTGTTATAACATCAAAACCAGCAGCTTATTTACAGGCTTTCAGCAATAAAAAGCCTTCTGCTTATAAGGCTCACACACACTCTGGGCAGGAAGTGAAGAAGCTCCGTTCTCCTCCCAGCCACCAGCTCATTTGCATGTTCACACACCATCTAAAAATAGCTCGCAGCGCTGCAGCTGCGCTCTCGTCACACAGGGTCACACAAAGCTCAGACAAACTCTATTATTTTCTATTACAAAGACGTCTTATATTTACAATCACTGACAGGCCTGACAGATTCAGCACCTAACAAATTTCGACAAATTTAATATAACGGGTCTCACCGAAGAAAGTCTCACTTTTTTGTAATCAATCAAACAGTATCTGTTACTTCTGGAACAGTTTCTGACCTAATTTCTAAAATCCCTAACTCAATTTAACTTTATCCAAACAAGCACATGACACCGTTTAAAACGGTGAGGAGACTCTAACTCCTAGCTTGATTCCGGGATGCCCTGTACCCCACAGTTAAGCCAAACTGAACTAACCCTGTTCGCCGACAGGTCAAGACCGCGCGTCCACGGCCAGGAGGGAGCGTAACCTCCGGGCTATGCGCTTCTTAGCAACTTCTGGTGCCGTCCTATAATAATTTGTAACAATTTGAAACAACAGTCAACACCCTAAAACAAGAGTCTGACTAAGGCAAGTGCCACCTAGAGGTCAATGGAGCCAACCCTCACTTATAATCACACAGGACCACACTTATAACCAATTTGGACTTTAACCAACAACATGACCAATTCCCTACCAAACTACTTGAGCCTTTAACTCAATATCCAGGGACTCAAACCCAACATTATTACTTTCATATTTCTTCAACTTCATTAAATATTCTTAAGCAACTTTAACTGCATAACACACGGTGATTCTCATCAAAATCAAAACAGACACCCACCAGCAACGTCAGTGAGTAGACTTTTAATTTAATGCAGCACAATTTGGCACAATTTGGGAATCAACTCAACAGGCAGTGCCTTACCTTTGGATGCACCCGGGAAGGCCCACTCACATCAGATCCCTGGTCCGTGCCTGTCCACTCGACAACCTCGGACCGGCCACGCCTCACACTTCCACCCCAATACCACAGGACGAGCCCCCAAAATGTTAAGGTTCAAAATATTGGGGATGGACACCAGAGGAAAAAACCCATAATAACAACACTGGTCCGGTCAGGTTGAGTCAAACGATGATTTTAATGGTCACACGTGGGAGATGGACACTGTATGCAGACAGTCTCAGATCTCGTCTCAAAAAACACATCACCATAGTTTTATGAAATCAGGGTATTAGAACGCCCCTTCATGCGTAGTGACAGGTGTAATACAATCAATGTTGACAATTTTATTTAACATAAAGAATAACATTGTCTCCTTCCCGAGGGCAGACGCTGACTGCCCCCATCAGTAATGTAACTAAGTTACTAATTTAAAGTAACTTACCCAACACTGACCTTCAGGTATTACACGCTTACATATACACACGCAGTTACTGTCTATTTAGAAAGGCAGAGGCGTCACCGTGTAATTATTTTACATGTAGTTGTTTTTTTCCTGTGTAATAATATTCAACATTGCATCAATACATTTTTCAAAAAATGCCTCTCTGTGCAAAATGGGTTTAAAAACATAAACAGCTGTGGGATCCTGTTTGTCCGTGATTTGAACAGCCCAGTGCTGCTCCTGACGACGGGAAAAGCAATCCTGCAGGGAGACCTAGCTCGGCACTTGTGCAGGTAAAACCAAAGGGAAGATGCTTCACCATATTTTCTAGTCTTTGCCTTACAATGAAGTTGGTTTGGAAACATATTCAGCGATGCTTCATCTCCTGCTTTGCATTTGTGTAGGCACCCGTGCTAGCAGTGTCCAAGCGTTTATTTATTGGTTTTGTTTTTTCCCCCCTTTGGGAAGGTCTGGTCTAGCACAACCCCTCACTGGAATGAGACAATTCTACAACAACAGGAAAAGCAAGACGCAAGTCACCAGAGCTCTTTTTGTTACTTGTGCATGAGGGAAAGAACTCTGTGTGTCCTCCAGTGTCTCTGTCTGTCAGTCCAAACCTTCAGCAGTTCTTCAGTGGATCTTCTTCTTCAGTGTATCTGAGTTGTGTTGATGATGGACAGACAGCTGATGGATGGACAGTGAAGAGGACCAGAGGAGGACTCACTGAGGACTGTGGAGCAGCTGCAGGCTTTGGGAAGGTTCATGGTTCCTCCTGTGTTCTGGATCGCTCCGTCTCCTCTGGGGGAAGTTACTTCTGTGAGAACTCATCTGGACAGCAGAGCGATGAAGTGTCCATCAGTGTTTCAGGTACAGACAGTCAGCTGTTCCAGCTGTGTCTTTGTTATCATTAACTCTGTCTCTGCATCAATGTTTCTGTGTCTGTTCCTCAGATAAAGGGCTGGTCCAGGAGATCCCTGCAGTGAGGACAGGCGATGATGTGGTTCTGCCTTGCAGACGGGTGCATGGGGACATCATCACAGCTCATTTCTTCATTAATGGAAGCCATGCCGATGGACGACCTCGTCCTTAATTCTTCTTCATTCTGTCTTTTTTTTTCAGACATGACAGATGTGACTGTGTATGTATTACAGTTTCTCTGCTTTAGTGATAAAATGGTAAAATGGTAAATGGCCTGTATTTATTTAGCGCTTTACTAGTCCCTAAGGACCCCAAAGCGCTTTACATATCCAGTCATCCACCCATTCACACACACATTCACTATTAACTATTAAAGTTTCTCACCACAAACATTCCTGTCTGAGTCTTTGTCCAAATGAACTCTGCCTGCTAAGAGTTTCCATCCATAATTCCATAATTGTCTTTGTAAGTTGTAAGCTGTTCCCTGTTAATGAGTTTCATTGAGGTTTATTTGTTATTTTGGGGAAAATTATGTCTGAAATCACATTTAAAAAATTACACTTAGCACCTAGCATCAATCAATATTACAGTAGATAAGATATCTATTAACACTCACTGTATGAACCTTTCTATTTCACGCTACCCTTTCAACATCACGGCTCACACGGCTCTTAATCATGGCTTGTTTTTGTTGTGTTTGGTGGTTGTAGATAATGGTTTCTATGAGCTTTTAGCTGAGATTCAGAGGTTTCTGTGGAACTTATATTTCTGACCTGTGCTATAACTGATTGAACGTGATCTCCCCCTTTTGCCCCCGGTACCAGGGGCGTGGAGCTTAACAGGATTCAATAATTCATCCCTGAAGTTAAACTCTTACACGTCAAACACAAAGCTGATGTCACGATCGAGACAGTGAATCCGTTTAATTGTCAAGGAACTCAAAGCATTAGCACCATCTTGCATAACAATGTAAATGACCTAATTAAGCCTAATGACACAATGACATTAAATAAATGGCATCATAAGGTTATGTGAGGCAGCAAAATTTTACCCCAACCCACACAAACATATTAAAAATAGATAATAAAGGGAAACAGTGTAGCTGCACTTTGTGTTAAATCTCTTACAGAAACTCAAACGACATCTCAGCTGATTTAAAGCATACATGACTTTAAACATCTGTCACAGCAGCAGGTTTGGTCAGTGACGCTGGAGGTGTGAACAGGGAAGTGGCGGTGCTGTCGCTGAAGTCCTTGTTCTGTCGCACTTCAGTCGGTCGTCATCCAGACAGCATGAAGACTGCATGTGTCTGTCTGCTCCTCGGTGAGTCCATCACACACTTCCTACTCTCAGCTCTAACCAGTGTTGGGAAGGTTACTTTTAAAATGTATTCCACTACAGATTACAGAATACATGCCCAAAAATGTATTTTGTAACGTATTCAGAATACATTACTCAATTCAGAATACTCTGGATTACTTAATATATTATCATGCTTCCTAAAACTACATGAATGTACTATTGCTGTGTGATATATTACTATTACTGAAGGCTACTCGCCATATCAATACAAACTAGATGTTTAAATCTTAATATACATGAGTAACAGTAGGTGGACATTAGGTAAGGCTGCACTTTTTGCAGCGATCTTGTATAGAAAACTATTCAGCGGCAGGTCCGCGGCTCGAGCCGTATTAAAGGGACCTCTGGTTAATACGTCGGGTTCGTGTCGGGCTCGTAGCTGAAAACTAGCTTTACTTTGTTGTCTGGGTCGACTTTGCAAGCGAGAGACAGAGAGAGGTCGAGTCTTAATAGTTCAATTACAACTGGGCTCGTCAGTCGTCAGGCACTCTTTGGTTATTATTATATTTACATGCTTCATACATGATATACCTGTAACACTCTCTCAATTGCCTCCATATAATTTTTTGAATAATAATTTTTACAAATATTTCTTCACATCATTTATGCAGGCCACAAGTAGAGGTGACATGGGCCGTGAGATTGAGACACAGGCATTTGAGCCTCTTAATGCGTGTTTTGTTTGAGTTTCCACCGGCGTGAAATTACCAAAAATAGAGAGGGGACAGCCTAACATATGAAACGGGAAAAGAACGATGTGTAATCCATTTATTTCAACAAAGTAACTGTATTCTGAAAACCACCTTTTTAAACGATAACTGTAACAGAATACAGTTACTCACATTTTGTATTTTAAATATGTATTCCGTTACTCCCCAGGCTAGCTCTAACCAGTGTTGGTCAAGTTACTTGAAAAAAGTAATCAGTAACTAATTACTGATTACTTCCCCCAAAAAAGTAATCCCGTTACTTTACTGATTACTTGTTTTCAAAAGTAATTAATTACTTAGTTACTTGGTTACTTTTTAAAAACACGATTTACCTGCTGGATGTGGAGGTCCTGGGCTGGTGTGGTTACACGAGGTCTGCGGTTGTGAGGCCGGTTGGATGTGCCATATTCTCTGAAACGCCTGTGGAGACGGCTTATGGTTGAGAAATGAACATTCAATGCACGGGCGACAGATCTGGTTGACATTCCTGCTGTCAGCATGCCAATTGCACGCTCCCTCATTGCTTGTGGCATCTGTGGCATTTTGCTGTGAGACAAAACTGCACATTCCAGGGTGGCCTTTTGTTGTGGGCAGTCTGAGGTACACCTGTGCACTACTCATGATGTCAGATCAGCATCCTGATGTGGCACACCTGTGAGGTGGGATGGATTATCTCAATATAGCAGATGTGCCCACTACCACACATTTGGACTGATTTGTGACCACTGTTTGGGAGGGATGGTTATATTGTGTATCTGGAATGAATTTTAGGTCTCTACGTCCATCCCATGGGGAATGGGAGCAGTGACAAAGGTGTTGGGTTTATATTTTTGTTCAGTGTACATTGATAATATTTATTTATGGTGAAACAGTGGTAAAATATCGCTGTTGCTTCCGTATAAATGAAGCGGACATACCTGAGTGTCCGCGATCTAATCCTGTTTACATAAAGTAAACCTGCTCCCGAGCAGGTTTACGCTTACGGCTCTGTTGCTATGACAGCAAGTCCCGGATGAGCTTCGGAGAACCGAATGATCCAAGCTCACGCGAAATCGTCAACAATCTAATCCAGCTAACTTACTTAGCGAGGTACGAAGAACGGACCCCTGAGCTACAGCCACCCAGTGGTAAACATGAGTAAACCTTCACTAGGTTTGGGATAAAGGCTGATTCACAGAAATAAGTTGACCCAAAAATAGCAGACCCCAAAAAATCACTACCTTTATAATTCTCTGTGTCCACAAGGCACCAAAAGACGGGTGCAGCCTGCTTTGAGGTTGAGGTGATTTTGCAACGTTAGGCGTTCAGTCTCTCTTTCCAGCAGTAATGTATCAGTTTTGCATCCAGTTTTATTTAGTAGCTTCTAACAACTTTCAGACGGTTAATGAATGGAGCAGTTTCACTATTATACATTTTTGATGTTAGTTCACTGTATTTGATGATCAGGAATTATAGTAATTCCCACACAGTGACCTCTGACCTTTACTGACCTCTGTCCTCCTGTTGCAGGTGTGTGTGTGCTGCTGTCTGCACCGACTGTTTCTGCAGGTGAGTTGATGAAATGAAAACAATCAGTGAGACTCCAACAAGAACACAAATACACTTACTGTGTGTGTGTGTGTGTGTGTGTGTGTGTGTGTGTGTGTGTGTGTGTGTGTGTGTGTGTGTGTGTGTGTGTGTGTGTGTGTGTGTGTGTGTCCTCCAGTGTCTCTGTCTGTCAGTCCAAACCTTCAGCAGGTCTTCAGTGGATCTTCTTCAGTGTCTCTGAGTTGTGTTGATGATGGACAGACAGCTGATGGATGGACAGTGAAGAGGACCAGAGGAGGACTCACTGAGGACTGTGGAGCAGCTGGAGGCTTTGGGAGGGTTAATGGCTCCTCCTGTGTTCTGGATCGCTCCGTCTCCTCTGGGGGAAGTTACTTCTGTGAGAACTCATCTGGACAGCAGAGTAATGAAGTGTCCATCAACGTTTCAGGTACAGACAGTCAGCTGTTCCAGCTGTGTCTCTGTGCAGATGTTTCCAGAGGTTGGATGTAAAATTCCTGTTTTGTGACATTGTTACAAAGACATTGTGTCATGCTCTGTTGTGTTTCTGTTGGTTAGATAAACATGTGATCCTGGAGATTCCTGCACTTCCTGTGAGGACAGGAAGTAACATGACCTTGCGTTGCAGACGAAGGAATGGTGGCACAGTCAGAGCTTATTTCTTCATTAATGGAAGTCATGTTGGGTCTGAATCTAAATCGGAGCTCATCATCACAAATGTCCAGCAGTCTGATGAAGGTCTCTACTCATGTTCTACTGACACATTTGGAGAATCTCATCCGAGCTTTCTGCGGGTCAGAGGTCAGAACACTGACATCACTTTTGTTTTAATGACAAGCACTCACCTGCTGACCTGATAATGAACTGACTGAACCATCTTCATCCTCACCACAGCCTGCACCTCTCCTGTTAACTCTCCCGATACTTCTGCATGTCCGTGTACTGGGACAGCATCGCCTCCTCCTCCTCCTCCTCCTCCATCGTTGCCATGATAGCTGGTCTGGTTTCTGTGATTCTTCTGGTTCTAGTTCTGCTTGGAGCTCTGCTCCTCTATAGGAAATTAAAAGGTATAAAGTCTTTTCGATTTAACAGTTTGCAGTTAGATCAGTGACAATAACAATAATAATAATAATAATAAAAATGATGTGACAGCTGTTTCTCCTCTACCATCATGATCAGTGCCCGGGTCTATAAAAGGGTTCACTCTGTTAACTTGTTAGAGTTTAAACCAGTGCAGGACCAGAGTACTGTTTAGTTTACTTGCTCTTGTACTTTAAGAATTAAGTAATTATTTAATTAATCTTTAGCTGAGTGTTAATGTCCACTCTGGGCTCTACAATATATTTTGCATTAGAGTTTAAACAATAAGACCTGTGTGATTTCATCTGCTTCTGACATACTTTATAATGTGAAAGTTTATGAGCTCTCATCTCTGTCAACAGGAAGCAGCCCATGTGTAAACTTCATATCCTGTGGTCTACATACCTTATATGTACCTGTGTCTGTGACAGGATGTGGTGTTTATGCTGCTACTCTTTGTGTTTGATGCTTGGTCAGCTCAGCATGAAAGCATTAAATTAAACATAACCTCATCCAACCAACATATTTTACAGGCATGTGTTACTGACTGACCTCCCAATAAAAAATAATCATTTTCATCATTATCATCATCATCATAATTAACAGGATGAAACCTTGAGCAGAACCTGGAGCCCAGATCTGCTGTATAACTGCAGTATAACTAAGGAAGGATTAGAAGTGCTCTAATAGGGTGATATGGTACTATAAGGTCACGAAGATAAGAAGGACTTCAAACGAACAGTTTATTCACTAGAATATGTTTTTGTTTCCTGCTTCGTTTATCAGGAAGGAGTGACTCATCTCCTCTTTCAGATGTCACCTATGCTGATGTCTCCTTCACACAGGACAGGTATGTGTCACCAAAACAACCCACACACACACCATCCTTTATAGTTTCAGTCAACACACAACTTCTCACTGTGTGTGTGTGTGTGTGTGTGTGTGTGTGTGTGTGTGTGTGTGTGTGTGTGTGTGTGTGTGTGTGTGTGTGTGTGTGTCCAGACAAACATCCTGCTGATCCATTGTATGCCCACTTGGATGTAAGGTCTTACCCTTCAGGTAAACATGAGCAAAAACTGATGATGATGGTGGTGATTCAGTGTTCACCTTCACAACTACCTGATATTATTCCCTCATATTTCTGTCCCCAGGGTGTGCTCAGGTCAGTTATAGTCAGGTGGTCTTTAAAAAAAAGAAGAAATCTGATGGGTTGACAGGTAACCTTGACAACAACTCCTGAAATCAAACGCCATCAGCAAACTCAAAATAATCACCTCAACCTGACATTACATGTTCTGTTTGAGCTTGTAGGGGGAGGTAGAGACAGCTTCTGTGCTCACTGACATTAAACACAAAATGTTAGTTCTGCTGGATCAGTTCAATTTATTTTATTTTAGCTGTGAACTGTAACCGCCTGAGCTTACAGGTGTAAGGGCAAGTGGAAATGTGGTCCCAAATCTTAAATTGCACAAAGTCAGTGCAAATCCAAAAAAGGAAGCAGGAAGCAAGGGCGACCCAAAAGTTGGACATCTCAAAGGATGAGGAGAGGAAGATCAGAGATGCACAGCTCCCACCGCCAATCAGGATCTCGCCTGGACAACAACATATGACAACTCCATCACCCCCAACCGGGTGGACCTGAGTCTGGTTCTGCTTAAGAGCTCTTCCTGTTAAATGGGAGTTTTTCCTTCCCACTGTCACCAAAGCCCTTGCTGATAGCGGGTCATAAGATTCTCTGTATGTATTATTGTAGGTTCTACCTTACCTCAAGGTGACTGTTGTTGTGATTTGGTGCTGTATAAATAAAATCGAATTGAACAGGAGAGGATCAGGGTTCCTGAGTGCACAGGAACACTCAGCTGATCTGTGTGTCACGTATGTTTTACAGCACCGGCCCCCAACCCCCAGGCCATGGACCAGTGGTCCGTGAGACGTTTGGTACCAGGCCACGAGAGTTGAGGCTCGGGTGGGAAATTTATGGTTTTCAGGGCCTTTATCGTTACATTTTTAAATGTTTTTATCATTAACTCGGTTTCCCTGGGTCCGCGTGTTATGAATAAGTCCTCTTTTTTTTGTTACTGGTACTGGTTTTATTTTGTTGTATTTATCCACAACACCTAAAGGCCGGTCCGTGAAAATATTGTCGGACATATACGAAAAAGGTTGGGCAGCACAGAACAACAGTTTTGAGGTGTTTCACACAGAATGACCAAAGCCACTCTGTAAATGAATGAATGCATGAATTAATAATTTTAAACATTAAAATGTTTGCAGTGATTTCCACTGATTTAGACTGGTGAACTGGCCAGGTGGTATCATCGTATAAGGGTGGTGGCTGACAACAGTTTTTGTTTGCTGGATCATTTTAGTTCAGCTTTCCTTTTGTTATATTTTAGTTCAAAATGTGTTAATTACATAAATAAAATGTAATTTTCTCTGTAGCACTTCATGGATTTCATAAGCAACACACCTTAGTTGTTCACACAAAGCATAAAAGTAAAAAAAATAATATATATACAGTGTTATCTTCATTTTAGATGTCAAAAAGTATTTGCGGCTCCCAGTGTTTTCTTTTGCGTGGAAACCGGCTCCAAACGGCTCTTTCGGTGTTAAAGGTTGCAGACCCCTGTTCCACACCTTAGTTCACAGATTCACTTTGTCTAAGGTTGATTTCTGGGATTTCACACAACCCAGGATTCAAATCATGAATACATAATGGGCTTGGATTTACAACATTATGAATGAAATGTGGTCTAATTGGAAGCAGCAGGCCCCTCCCCTTTCACCGGGTTGTGTGTGAGACTTTAAATCATCAAACTGTAAATTATAAATTTTAAATTATCATGGATCCCTTTAACCCGAGTCCTAAAGTGTATATTTGTTTTCTTACTCTTCTTATATTTATCGTTTGTTTACTTGCACTGCTGTAACTGGAGCCTCGTCGTCTCGTCTCTCTATATGCTGGACTGTTTGTAGCGGAGATGACAATAAAGTTTACTTTGACTTCAGCAGCGAGCAGGCGCACCGAGGGCTCTCGCGCTCACTTTTCGTGTACAGAATTTCGAAAAAACATCGGTGCAAATTATAAGTCTGTATCATGATGTCTGGTGTTTTTGTTGGTTTGTTTTTATTTTGTTTTATTTTGCGAGCTGGTTATTAGACGCTGCTCCAGCCGGTCAGAGACTCCCCGCCGCCCCGCCCTCTCCTCCCTGTGCCGCAAGCAGCAGACGCACCTCGCAAACGGAGGGCGCCCTTACTCCCAGCAAATGGGTGATAGAAAGCCGATTGGTGCCTGTACCATTCCCAATATGGCTGGCTGATGTCGGGGCAGCATGAGTACGAGCAATTTTTTTTTTTTTTTTTCTGCCGATGCCCGTGATGCCGCCCCGGGCAACCGCCCGTGTCGCCCGTATCAAAACCCGCTACTGACAGAGCTTTACAAACTACAAACACTTTACATTACAATTGTGATACACAATGTAACTGTAATGTAATTTACAATGTAATTGTAAAATACAATGTAACAATTGTAAACTACGACACAGAGCGATTTCAAAAAAGAATGATAGAGAGAATAAAAATAGAGCTTTTACTGAGCTCCTGCTGTCACTGACTGCAGCACTTTCCCCTCGGATGGAATAAGGAAGTCTCTGAATACGTCTCTATGAGCTTTTACTTTGAAGGTTGAAACCGAAAGTAAAACTTTCTTGTTACAGCTGGAAAGTTAGAGCCGTGTGAGTTTTTGGGTGTCGCGTGGAGCAGAGTTGGTTATCGTCTCTGCCACAGGAGGATGAAGAGCCTCGTGTCCTTCCTGCTGCTCGTGCACGGTAAGAGCTTTGAACCCGTGTATAGTTGGGCTGCCGTCAGCCACAGGGGGATGTTTTCAGTATTTACCGGTCTCTGCTTCAAATAAGCGAATAACAGATTGCTGGATGAGCCACACTCAGTCATAGCTTAGTCTGTTACTCTCCAGGTTTTACAAGTAGTTTTGTATTTTACAAATGAAGCTTTGTCTCCGACTGAATGCGGAGTTTATTTTAACTCTTATATGTTAACCCAGTTTTTTTTTTACTTTTAAGAGCATGATTAGGATGTTTCACAACCTTTTCACAGTAAAGGAAGTGGTTGGCTGATCTCGGGTGACCTGTAGGAACTTTTATTAATGTCTTTCAAACAGAAGCAACACACATGGTTGACATTTGTGTTGCTTCTGCTTCTTCTCAGCTTTACGTCATTAATACACCATAATCCCTGAGCTCTGACCAGGGATGCTCCCACACAATCTGCAGTGATCAAACGTTTGCATTTCACTGATTTTACTGTCAAAGTAGGGGATGATGCTGGTGTACCAGGAAGAAGTTTGCGTGTGTGTTTTTAGCTGGACTGAAAAGGATTTTTACCCTGAGGCAGGAACGTTCAGGCTTAAAATGACTCTATATCATTTATGACAGATTAGATTAGACCAACAAGTCATTTACAGCAATTTGAATACAGGCAATAATTTTTTTGCCAATTAGCAGAAAATGTGTGTGTGAGGATTTGTCTAACAGCAGACAGAGAAGCGCATATGCTGAATGAGCTGCTTTTAAGGAAATAAACATGTCTGAGGTCAGGTTAATCAGGGAAGGTGTGCAGTGACGTGAGATAATGAGCTTGTTTCAAATGTAAAAAGTGGAGTTTTGAAAACATAGAAGGTAAAAATATGAGCTCCCCGAGAAATGCTCAAGTACAGAAACCTGAAAATGAAACATCTGGAATTCAGAGAGGTGCTGGAGTTTGAAAATGGAAAATGGTCCATGTTTCCTCTTTAACATCAGTCTGTGAGCTGAGGATAGCAGCGGTTCTGGTCTGATGGAGGGTTCTAGCTGCTCAGCTGTCCTGGCTCTGCTTCGTCCTGTTGTTGAGCTCATGATGCTCCAGATGTTGTCAGCTGGTGAAAGGTCCAGACGGTTCAGCAGCCGGACTCTTCTCTTATGAAGCTGTGTTGCTGGAATAGATGAAGTCTGCGGTTTAGCATCCTTTGCTCAAACACGAAGGCCTTCCAAGAAAAACTTGTCTGCATGGAGCAGATGTTTCTTTGGCTCTTGATCATACTTTTGAGCGCTGATGGAGGCTCCTGATGGGTTTCAATATGTTTTCAAAGGTTTCTAGTGCTACACACTGTGGTCATTACTGGTACTAATTTAAAACCTGTTGTTAGAACTCATCCCGACATGTGACCCACCCTGTGGACAGACTGAATGACGACACTCTGTTTCTCTTATCAGTTTCCCAGCATGCCTCAGGGGTGGAAGTGTATGATGTGTATGAAGGGGAGGAGTCTGTCCTGCTGCCCTGTCAGGTACCTGTTAATGTTTCCAGTAGCTCCACAGCAGTGGTCTGGGACCGTGATGAGTTCAAGATCCCAACAGTCCACATGCGTGTGCAGAGCGGCGATGATATTCTGAATGATCAGAACCATCGTTACACCAACCGAACATCGATGAAAGCCGACGCCCTGCAGACTGGAGACCTCAGCCTCACCCTGAGGAACCCTACAGTCTCTGATGGTGGGACCTACACCTGCATCGTCCGCAAATATGGACAAGATCAGAGCAAGACCCATGTGCAACTGAAGGTCAAAGGTCAGTGTGTGAAACTGTCTGTACTGTCGTTATGATGTGTGTACAGTAATGTGTGAGCGGAGTGTGAGATGTTGTAACTCTGAGCTCACACATCACCACTGGCTGATAACTAGGGCTGCCACAAACGATTATTCTGATAGTCGACTAGTCACCGATTATTTTTGCGATTAGTCGACTAATCAGATCATCATCCATTGGACGTAAAACATACAGCTTATTGCACCAGCAGCATCTGCTCTTATATAACTATCATTAGCTTACAGCTTTAGGTGTTTAAGGTATGTGCTAACTAAAAATAAAGACAAGATGATAGTTTATTAAATTTTAATGAAATTTGCAGATTGTTTCGGTGAAGTTTAATAAACTCCTTGCTATCTAAAATATAACAGGACACCGGAGTAAATTCTCGAGCATCTCACACTTTTGATAATCAGCCGTCTGCTTGACGTTTATTCAGCTGTGTAAAAACTATAACTTTAATCTCAGCCAAACCGATTTACTCAGGAACAAATAAAATACTAAAAAAAGCCAAACAATAACATTTTAAGTTATCTAAGTGACGCATGTATGTTTAACCTGAGTAGCGAAAGACGGCGGTGGGTTTGAAAACGATTTGCCGGGAGTCCGGTGTTCTCACGGCTCTAGTGAGCCTCGCCCCCGGCTAACTATCGAGCTAGTGGGTAACAGACGTCTCCGAAAACGTCGGAGCGCTTTTGAAAATATGTGGTGTCTTGATAAACTGAGCAGATATTTGAGGTTTACACAGCTACATTCTCCCTGAAAATATGTTAAATGTTTATTTTAGGACCCAGAAAGAATAATAAGAGTAATATTAAAACTAACTAGCTGCCGCCATTGTTGGAAACTGAGCTGGGCTGCGCTATGAATTCTGGGACACAGCTGCTTCTTCTTCGGGGTGTAACGGCAGCTGGCATCCTTGTACATGCAGTGCTGCCATCTTCTGTTTCAGTCCGTTATTACACTCTTAAATCCTGCTACTTATTCCTGCGTCTTTTGTGATCTTACAAAGCTTCAAACAACGCGTCGACTATTAAATCAGTCGTCGACGATTTTGATAGTCGACGTAATCGTGACTAGTCGACTAATCGTGGCAGCCCTACTGATAACACACATTCCAAAACACTGACTAAAGGTTCGTGGAATTATACAGGTTCCATGGCCATTAAGTACACTCATGGGACACTTCATTAGGTACACCTGTAAGCTGTTCATTGATTTAAATATCTAATCAGCCAGTCACATGACACCAACTTACTGCACCTAGGCATGTAGACATGCTGAAAACAACCTGCAGAAGTTCAAACTAACCAACAGAATGGATTCAATTCAATTCAGTTAAATTCAGTTTTATTTATATAGCACCAAATCACAAGAACATTCGCCCCAAGGCGCTTTATATTGTATGGAAGGACAATGATGGAGAAGGAACAATGATTTTAGTGACTCTAAATGTGGCAATGAGTGCTGGTTTGAATACTTCACAAACTGGTGATTTGCAGGGATTTTCCCTCCAATCATCTGTGAGTTTACAGAGAAGGTCTGAAACACAGCTGCAGGTTAAGGCCACACCTTGGTAAATGGTAAATGGACTGGTTCTTATATAGCGCTTTTCTACTGTTCTGAGCACTCAAAGCGCTTTACACAACTTGTGCATTCACCCACTCACACCCATTCGTGCTTTCTAAGTAACATTCACACACATTCATACTCTGATGGATGCATCGGAGAGCAATTTGGGGTTAATATCTTGCCCAAGGATATTTGGCATGCAGACTAGGGGAAGCCAGGAATCGAACCACCAACCTTCTGATCAGTAGATGACCTGCTCTACCGCCTGAGTTACAGCCACATCTATCTGCTAAGACCAGAGCACAGACTCATTGGACAACAGCGGGGTAGCATCTGTTTCCTGGCTTCTGCTGCAACATTCAGAGGTAGAGTCAGAGTTTGGTGAAAACATCTTGAAAGCATGGATCCATGCTAACTTAAAGGCTTAGACAGCTGGTGGTGTGATGGTGTAGGGGAGATTTTCCTGAGACACTTTTGGCCACTTAAATACCAACTGAGTATTGTTTAAACCCCACAGCCATGAGTACGATTGCTGACCGTGTCCATCCCATAATGACCTCAGTGTATGCTTCCTGCAGGGTAACAAAGCTGAGATCATCTCAGACATGACAATGAGTTTACTGCACTCTGACGGCCTCCACAGTAACACATCTCAGTCCAACAGAGCGTCCTTGGTATGTGCTGGAACAGAAGAGTCACATGATAAATGTGCAGCATGTGAGTGATGATGTCACATCTGAGCCATTAACAAGCAAAGGAACAGGATACCAGCAAAGTGTACCTAATAAATTGTCCAGTGAGGCTCTGTGACATTGACTCTGTAATGGTGTGAAATGTAAACTGAGAGATGTCAAAGTGTCTCCAGCAGGGGACACAATTCAACTTCAACACATATACACTCACTGCCACTTTACACACCTGTTCAGCTTTCCTTTAATGCAAATATCTAATCAACCAATCACATAGCAGCAGCTCAGTGCATGCTGTAACTAATAAAATGTCTGCTTAGTAAGAACCTATCACTTATAGGTTGCTGACATCTTGCTAGCTGAGCTGTAGATTGTACGGTCCACTTTTGTTACATTAAATAAAAATTGCATCTAAAATGATTTTATTTTGTGAATGAGCTCATTGATCAGGACACAGAGTAGTGAACGAGTGAGGAAATCTGCTGTGAATGTTTCATGTTCAGGTTTCTTCTGTTCACCACAGAGCGTCCTCCGACCTGGCCCTGGGTCCTCTCTGGCATCCTGGCTATCTTGGCTCTCCTGGCTGTCAGCAGTGGGATCGTCATGTGTTATAGATATAAAAGGATGAAATGCCCAGCAGGTATGATGACCTTGTGTCTGCGTGTGCTGCTGTTTGGTTTGTTGTTGTAAACCAGAACTGGACTGGAAGTAATGAGTGAATGATTTTCCTCTTATTCTTCCTTTGTGGGCACTCATTTGATCTGAGCTTTGTGCAGTTATGGATTGATGCTAATTTGCAACACTTGAGATTTGTGGCCCTAAAGATCTCCAGTGGATACAGTTGTTCTTATTTTTCTGTCCTTCATGACTTCAGCACTGAAACAATCGAACACGTTCTCTTTGAGGTCCTGGTAGAATGATGTGTTGGTTGTTGGTGTTGTGTGCACACCTCATGATCTGCTCTGTCTCCTCACAGACAGCCAGGTATTGATGGTGGAGATTTCAGAGGGAGAGAAAAAGTCTGTCCTGCTGCCCTTTAAAACCACAGAGGATCTTCCCCAGGACGCCACAGTGGAGTGGAGACTCACTGACCCCAAACACATGCAGGTTCACGTGTATGACAGTGGAAAAAATCAGCCGGACAAACAGGATGAGGTGTACCAAGGCCGCACAGAGATGAAGGAAGAGCCACTGAGAGATAAAGACCTCAGTCTGAAACTAAAGGAGCCCCGCGTTACTGACACCGGAGTCTACACCTGCACCGTCAGCAGCAAGGATGGAAGCCTCCTACTTCAGAAAGTGGTGTCTCTCACTGTCAGAGGTGAGTGGAACAGCTTTGATTGTCTTCTGGATCCTCCATAAATTTGAACAAAATCAAGCTACTGCTGACACACTTTCATTTGAATGAATAAATGCAGACATTTTGATTAAACTTGCGAACTGAGGGAGCTGTGTGAATCCGATTAAGGCCTGCACAGACCTCTGAATGAAAAAAAAAACATGGGATAACATCTGCCATTTAATCCCCTGTTTCAGCTCATTAACTCATTAATTTCCACACTGCTTCTTTCTTCTACAGAACTTAACATCTGGCTGTACTATGTCAGATCTCCATGGCAACATATCCATGACAAGAATTTTTGTCAATAAATTTACCACTGTCAATATAACAACACAAAAATAAGGGTCCATCACACCACATGTGACACACACAGGACCAGAGTCCAAACAAAAGTTTGATCCATGCTGTGTAGCAGAGGCTGTGATTCCTGCTGACTCACTGCTTTGTTAAAAACACAAATTCCCCAGCATCATGCTGAAGGGTAGACGCTGTAAGTTTCTGCAGGTGTGACAGAATAAATCCAGAAGACTAAAGAAAGCAGCAGATAGCAGAGCAAAGCAGCGCTTTGTGCAGCCTCACACATCAACACACAAGCAGTCGAGCTCCAAGTCAGAGAAACACTGAAAACAGGAGCTGCTGGTTACACAGCAGAGGACATGATGGAGGATCCACCTCACTGATGTCTGTCTGTCTCATGTTCTGCTGTGTTCTCCTCTCAGAGAGCCAGATGGAGACGGTGGAGGTGACAGAATGGAACAAGTCTGTCCTGCTGCCCTTTAAAACCAAAGATGACCTTTCTCAGGATGCCACAGTGGAGTGGAGACGCTCAGACTCCAAACACAGGAAAGTTCACACGTTTCAGAGCAGCCAGCACCTTTCAGGTGAACAGGAGGAGATTTACAGAGGTCGCACAGAGATGAACAAAGAGGCGCTGAGAATCGGAGACCTCAGTCTGACCCTGAAAGACCTCCGACTAACTGACAGTGGAGTCTACACCTGTACTGTCTGCACGCATGGAAAAGTCCTGAAACAGAAGGTGGTGGTGCTCAGTGTCAGAGGTCAGTAAGCACATCACAGAAGCTGTGGTATGTTGTCAATTCCTGTTGTCAACACTCTGGACTCCATTGACTGTATAAAAAACATGAAAAAAGGAAATCTGCACTACTGGCCAAAAGTTTTAGAACACCCCACTTTTTCCAGGTATTTATTGGAATACAAGTTGTTCAATTCCAATGAATAGCTTGAAATGGTACCAAGGTAAGATGTGAACTGCCAGAGAAATCTTCACTTTCTAGTTTGTACAATACTTTCATTTCAAAGTGCAATTTTACGACATAATTTTCAATAAAAAACTGTGGTGTTCTACAACTTTTGACAGGTAGTACATCTGACCAAGCATAACCATCTTAAACTTAACATATAGGTAAATAAGCAGTTAGCAGTGGCACTTCATTACTTTGTGTGTTAGATATTTAATAGTTGTTCTGCCTCGATTAGAGTTAACATGTTTATAGTCAGTGTTGGGGAGTAACGGAATACATGTACCGCTGTTACATATTTAAAATACAAAATATGAGTAACTGTATTCCGTTACAGTTACCGTTTAAAAAGGTGGTATTTAGAATACAGTTACTTTGTTGAAATAAATGGATTACACTGCGGTTCTTTCCTTGTTTCATATTGTGGCGGGTCAGGACTGTTTGGGTTTTGTTTGACAGCTACGTTCTGTTGTTCCAGGCGGCAGCATTACGGTTGCCATGGTTACAGGGTGACGCTCTCTCTCTCTGCGTGTTTCCTGGGTGAGAGAGCGCCTTTTTTTTGTTGTTGTGCTAAGCTAATTGACCCTGTGCACGAGACAATGCTAACTTCCTGGTTTGAGACCGGATGTGGGGTTGTACATTTCCGGTAGCTTTACTTTGCGGTCAATCGCTACTGCGAAGATATCCTCCAAAATCATGTCCAAAACTCGAAAACGGAAAGATCGCGTTAAGTTACAAAGAGCAGAAGGTGGGAACACTCACCGCTGTTGTGTCATAAAAAATCTAATGATCAACTTTGATGTTTAAAGAGTTTAGATCGATCAGTTGTTTACATCACTCAACACAAGAAGAACTGCATCACTGCAGCAGAAGACACATCGTCCACATTCAGAAGCACATCTCTGTATAGTGACTGGTCTTATGATTTAAACAGGCAAATGTTCAGCATTCAAACTACAGGTGAACAACAGTCAAACCAGATGTTTCCCCGTTATGTCGAGACCAGCTAGTCAAGTACACACCTACACAGCATGTTAACAAACCGTGAAAAAAGCCACACAAAAAATGAATGATTGTTGGTAACGGTTTCTCGACAAGTCAATGAACATCATTTACAGATATATTGGGTAAATGCCCGAGACATCTATAGAAATGTAAATCGCCGCTTGATTCATTCATTTGCTTAACTTGTTTTGGACCGTAAACAGGGCGTGAATAGGACACCGGAAATAAAGCTCCCCACAGGAGTTTCCGCACCGTAAGTAGCATATGCTAACGTGCACATAGTCTATAGGCAGAATGCTACCAGTATAGCTCTAAAGAATGTAGCATCATAGGCAGTGTAGTCCGTGCTGCAGGGAGAATGGACTGTCATACTCGTTATGTGTCTGTGAGCGAGGGAGGGAGAAAAAGGAAAAGTACGAGCTGTCATCGAGCAGAAACGGGAGCTGGAAGCATGTAAATATAATAACAACCACTGCAGCCAAGAAGAGTGCCTGACAAGCCCAGCTGTAAGTAAGCTATTAAGACTCGTAGGGCTGCTCAATTAATCGAATTTTAATCACGATTACGATCTGGGCTTTCAACGATCATTAAAAATGACTGAGCCAATTATTAGCCCCTCCCTCGTGCTTTACTCTCGCGCTGCTCCGTGTGGCAAATCGAGCGCACCTCTCTGCATTTCGAACACGCACCACAACAATTAAGAGGACCCGAGGGAAGCTCGGAAATCTCGGAAAGCTAAGCAGAAGTTATTTGGAGAGGAGAGTGACTGCCGTTGGTTGAAAAGAGAGGTAAAAAAAAAAAACTTCAGTGGTGTGGAAACATTATGGGTTCGCGGAGTCAGACGTGGATCAAGTAGACATAGTGGTCGTGTCCAAATTCATGGGTTGCATCCTCCTGAGGCCGCATTTGTAGACCGATTACGTCACAGCGACGCGCCAAAGGCTGTCCAAATTCGTAGACTCCTCCGAATGCAGCCGACAAACGCGTCCTCCTTTTCCCCGAATTTGAAGGATGGGTCGGGTGTGTCCTTCGTGGCCTACCATATCCCAGAATTCATAGCGCGGCCCAGCCAAACTCCAGTTTCCAACAATGGCGGCCGCTACTAAGTTTTAAAATTACTAATACTAATCTTTCTGGCTCACAAAATAAACTTTTAACATATTTTCAGGCGAGAAAGTAGCTGTGTAAACATCAAATATCTGCTCGGTTTATCAAGATATCACATATTTGCAAAAGTGCTTCGACGTTTTCGGAGACATCTGCTACCCACCAGCTCGATAGCTAGCCGGGAGCTCGAGGGTTACTGATGCGGCCGAGAACGGCACAACTCCTGGCACATCATTTTCAGATCACTGCGGACTTTCGCTGCTCGGGTTAAACGTAATATATAAGTCACTTAGACAACCTAAAAATGTTATTGTTGGGCTTTTTTCAGTGTTTTGTTTGTTCGTGAGTAAATCGGTTTGGCTGAGATTAAAGTTATTAGATTAGATAAAATAAAACTTTATTAATCCCCCGGGTGGGTTCCTCCTTGGTTTTTACACAGCTGACTAAACGTGAAACAGAAAACTGATTAAACACAAGTGTGAGACAGTCGAGAATTTACGCCAGTGTCCTGTTATATTTTAGATAGCAAGGATCAGACGGCTGAGTTTATTAAACTCCACCAAGACAGCGGTGACGCTAATCAGAAGGCTAGACCATCCAATTTCACGGCCGTTTACTTCCGGCCTACCCGACCTTCTGAGGACCCGGCCCACGTAGACCGCGAAGGCCGGGTCCTCAGGAGGATGCAGCCCATGAATTTGGACACGACCGCAGTGTAAAGGTTCAAGGTTCAAGGTTCTTTATTTGTCACATGCATAGTTATACAAGTATAACACACAGTGAAATGTAGCCTGACACGCTCCTCGACATGTGCAAAAATTGGGGGGGGGGGGTGTAGAGGAAGAACATTATATATATATATATATATATATATATATATATATATATATATATATATATATATACAGACATATAGTATATACAGTGGGTGAATGTGCAGTAGTAGCAGCAAGCAGGTGAATTCTGTATATTAATATGAATAGACATCTGACTATTTTACAGGATAGACAATATAAACATATTTAAAATTAAAGGAATTTAAATGTACATTGTGCCTTGGTTTAGAGTATCTGGAAGAGAGTCCTGTCTCAGTCAATTATAGATGATGTAAACTTTGCTACGGTGTCATAGCTGCACCACAGAGCAACACTGCAAAGTTCACTAAACATAGATGTTTAGATTTTTCATTTATTTTTTATATTGCAAACATTTGCACTGTTATCAGTATTTGCACACTGTTTTATATTATTTTTTAAAGTCATTATTCAATCTATTGTTATTGTTAACCCTTTAAATCCCTGTGGAACCGGAACCGTAAGCTAGCGCAATAATTTTTTTGCATATGAAACCAGAGGAGTTGTACTTACATCTTATGCCATCAGCTTGTCCTCAGTCACGGTTTCCTTCTACATAAAGCTTTGCAAAAATTGCATTAAAAGCGCTTGCAGGAACAAAAACATAATATTCCAGAAACAGGCTTTGCCGATCCGATCAGCTGTTCGTAACACGTCCCACATTGAAAAAGACGTCAAGACGAACTATCGCATGTCCGCCATTTCCTGTTCGAAACCGGAAGTGACGTCATTTTTCGCGGAAAATGTAGTTTTTTACTTGTAGGCCTTAAAAGCCTATACTGGTGTTTTTATAAGTCATTTTTACCTTTTCTGAATAGTTTCTGGGATGCTTAGAACTCGAATTGCACTGCTGGAAATAGTTTATTTTGATGCACATGCTGTTTTCTTTGCAAATTTGCATCATAGGATTGTTTTTTGTTTTTCCTGCAGTATATAAAAATTGCTGTATCTCCAAAATAAAACTATGAAGACACTCAAATAAAATTTCCTGTGGTGGGAAACAATTTTTTGCAACTTTTTAGTATTTAAAGTTTTGAGGGATAAACCTCTTAAATTTCTCCAAGTAGAAATATATGTACAAAAAACAAAAACGATTTTCAATTTTTTTGTAGTTTATTGCACTTTTTGCAATTAATGTAATTACTATGGACTTAATGCATACATATTATTAAAATATGGGGTATAACAGTTGTATTGATATATAGCAACTTTATATGCTCCCAAAAATGGCACTACAGCATGTAAAAAAAATAATATAAGCTCTGGCGGACTTGGTTCTATGGTAGGTCTTAAAGGGTTAAATAAATATCGTCAAATAACCGAGATCTCAATTTCAGTGAAAATAATCGTGATTATCATTTTTGCCATAATCGAGCAGCCCTACCCTAAGCTATTAAGACTCGACTGTACACTGTGTTCGTGTTTTCCTCCAAAAACAATAAGTTCCATTGCAGCAGCCTTTCAACGCCTCTCCCTGTCTCTCGCTAGCAAAGTTGACCCAGACAACAAAGTAAAGCTATTTTTCGGCTATGAGCCCGACACGAACCCAACGTATTAGCCAGAGGTCCCTTTACTACGGTTCGGAGCCGCGGACCTTCAGTAATAGTAATAAATCACACAGCAATAGTACATTCACGTAGTTGTAAACAGCATGATAATATATTAAGTAATCCAAAGTATTCAGAATACTCTGATTGAGTAACGTAACGGAATACGTTACAGAATACATTTCGGGGCATGTATTCTGTATTCTGTAATGGAATACATTTTAAAAGTAACCTTCCCAACACTGTTTATAGTAAATCCCAAAAAGTTGATTCTGTTCATCTGGATGTCACATTTTCAGTGGGAGAAACATTTCAGTGTGTGTGCTCAGCCCGTGTGAGGTTTATGTGTGTATAGATGTGTATATTACTTTGTGTGCCTCCGACTGAGTGTGAAAGAAACTCATCCCAACACCTTCCTACCAAGTCCAAGGTGTTCTGGTTGTGGTGTTTAGAGCTGCCTACCAGTGGGTTCAGGATCGAAGCCAAAAACTTTGATCTTTCAGTTTCAGTACTGAGTAAAAAAATGTGTGGTTTATTTTAATCAATGGGTTTGAAAAGCAAGTGCTGAAATTTCTTTGAGTTTCTCTGTAAGCACTCATTTAAATCCTGCTGTTAAAGGTATTTTACTATTTATTTGAATTTTTCTAAACATCTGCTAGTGCAAACTCACCTGCAGCTAGAGTATCATTGAGAGAGTGAAGAGCTGGTCCAGTTTCAGTGACCTAGAAGAAAACCACATTGTTCTTCCTCTATACAAAGTACAACTAACGGATGGACTCTCCCTTCCAGCACCCTGGCACAGACTTTCCCAGGGAGGGTGAGGAGTGTGATCCTCCTACAGCTGGAACACACCCTCAGGTCCCCCTTCTTCACCTCCTAAGACCCGAACAACAAATTACCAGATTTCTTTTTACCTGATTTTTGTTTCTAAGAAAATGAGAGCCACATATGAGGATATTTGTTTAAAATTTCAATAGAACAGTAACAGTATAATGTCCTCGTAAGTGGATATCAGGGGTATGTAGAGCAAGATTTAGTATTTTGGTCTAAATAACCCAAAATGTGATTTCCAAATATGTGGATGCCAGGTCCTAGGAGGTTAACCATCTTAAAGCCAACCAGACTCTGCTTTTTGGAGTGGAGTCCTGCTGACTCCAACTGCACACAAGGCCCATGACAGAATCCCAACAAGACAGTTTTTTTTCCCATGGCTTCTCTGAACTCCTCCCACATCCTAGTTTTTCCTTCAGCTACCACCCAAGCCACGTTCTGCTTAGCCTGTTGGTACTCATCAGCTGCCTCCTACGTCCCACAGGGAAACAGAGCCCGATAGGACTCTTTCTTCTGCCTGATGTCTCAGACAGAATGCTGTAGGTGATGGGAGTTGAAGATCTTAGAGACCAGGACTTCTGCCAGGCATTCCCAGAGAAACCTTGCTATATATTTAGGTGCGCCAGGTCTCCAATGCATACAGCGTCCAAGACATTCGGCTTCAGATTGATCATCAATCACATGCATACACATGCTTACAAGTGCACACACATACACACATAGTGTCTTGTCTTTTGTAACCATAGGGGGGTTTTACAATGGGAGGTGCTTGTGTGTACTGTAACTGTTTTCAATAAAAGGCGGTAAGTTGAGTCGAGGTCATCTGTGGTTGGATTCAGTGCTTTCCTGAGACACCAGGCGGGCCTCCCTTGGTAGCAAGTAAAAGATGTTCGTCTTGTTTGTCGTTAATGACAATAAGTTTCTTAACCAGCGGGGCCTGTGGAAGCGCAGACCCAACATCTGTAGTGTCTGTTTGTCTATTCTGGCAAGTACATTGAAAGTAAAGCAAAAGATGGAGTACTTGTATATGTATACACATAAAGGGCCAACAAATGTGCCTGTGTGAACATTCACATTAAATAAATATTGTACCTGGAACTGCTTATATCCCTCATACACGCTCCTACAGGCTTTGGGGGTTTCCGATGATGCACTAAACCAATTTTTTTCATGCCCATATTTCACTCCCTGTATGTTCATACGCCACTAGTTCATGTCCTGAACTAAGAACTTTGTCTTCTCTCTGCTGCAGTTTGTTATTTGTCCTGTTTGTTATGTATGGTCTCTCTGATCTTCTTCCTCTACCCCCTCACCACTCAAAAGATGGCTACACCTCCTTGATCCTGTTTCTATTGGAAGTATCTTCTTTTAAAATGAATGAGATTACCTGATCAGTGTGGTTCTCTCTTTGGTATTTTAGAGTTATTTTCATTGTAAAGCACTCGGATATACTTTTGTCGGGATCTGACACTACATAAATCAAACTGATATGAATTAACTGCAGCACATAACTTCTGCCTGTCTGTACAACTTGTTTCTCCTTTCTTCAGTCTACGAGCTTCAGACAGTGGAGGTGACACGGGGGGTGAAGCCTGTTCTGCTTCCCTTCAAAACCACAGCTGACCTGCCTGAGGACGTCAGAGTGGAGTGGAGACGTTCAGACCTTGAAGATGTGAAGGTCCTTGTTTATGAGAACAGCCAAAACAAGCATGAAGAGCAACACCAGGACTATCAAGGCCGCACTGAGATGAATGAAGAGCTACTGAGAACCAGAGACCTCAGTCTGACCCTGAAAGACCTCCGACCTACTGACAGTGGAGTCTACACCTGCACCGTCTACAAAAATGATGGAGCCATCCTGAAACAGAAAATAGTGATACTCACTATCAGAGGTCAGTAAACTCATCTGAGGTCAGTAAATGTATAACTTGTGTCTGTATTTACAGCTCATGTTGTATTTTATCAGACTACCAGGTGGAAATAGTCGAAGTAACAAAGGGGAAGAAGTCTGTGCTGCTGCCCTTTAAAACCACTCTTGATCTACCCGATGATGTCACAATCGAGTGGAGGCGTGGTGATTCCAGAGACACGGTCCACACCTATCAGGATGGCCAAAACCTGCTAGAAGAACAGGGGCAGGATTATAGAGGTCGCACAGAGATGAATAAAGAGCCACTGAGGACTGGAGACCTCAGTCTGACCCTGAAAGACCCCCAAAACACCCACAGTGGTTTCTACATGTGCACAGTCTCCCAGGGTGAAGACATCCTGAGACAGAAAGGAGTGACGCTTACTGTCAGAGGTCAGTGAATGCAGCTTCCTCCACCCACTGCTCTTTTAGTTGAGGAACTGCTGTGAAAACATCAAGTGTCCATTTTTGTTGAGTGTCAGATGTCAAATAGATTCACTTAATACACTCATTCTGAAACAATATTTAAATGTTAACTATTAGTGTAATTTCATGGTTCTGCTTTGTCTTGAAATGAGGAAAGGTTCCCATAGTTTTCTTTGATATCACTGAGTAATGGTTGCAGTCCTGATTCCGATGTTTCAAATATTCTTGATAACTCGCACCAGAGATTGAAGACAAGTTAAATGAGACTCTGAATCAATGTTGTCTGTTTCCTCTGCAGGAAAACATGGTGCAAGCTTTACAGAGCAGTTTCAAGGCTTCAGAAATAAGAGAAAACCCATGACTGATGGACCTTCTTCCACTGCGTAAAGTCCTCTTCCTCTTCTGTTGTAAAGTTGGTGTGAAATGTAAAGACTGGAGCTGGACCATTTATAATGAATCTTTAACTCAGCGCACATCCTGCAGGTTTAAATCCAATATTTGCTAAAACCTCAGCTCACATCAGAACCTGAATCATTCATCCTTCTTTCAATCTTCTTTACTGATCAAGTTTGTTTTATTTATATTAAATATCTAAGTGTAATCATGTGACTCATTATTTGGATCTTGATGTCAAACTGGAAATAACAATGTTACATATGTTGATCTTTTGCTTGCTTCTTCCTGATTGTCTGTTCTGTCTTCTCTGGACCAGGATTCATGAATCTATTCCACTCACTACTAAAGAAGCAAGTTAAATGGAGGAGAAGAGCTGGCAGGTAGGTCATTGTGCACAGCCGTCCTTCTCACAAATGTTTGATTCAAATTACATGCAGATCTGTGTTTGATCCAGTGTGTATCTCTGACTGACTGTTCTCTCTCACCTTTGGAAAAGGACCATCTTTCGGATTACCTTTGTATTTGGGCCACTTAGTTTTCCCTGTATACTCCTCTTTGGTTCCACTTTTAGAAAACATAATCTCGGATGGACACCTGCTCATTCTCTGCAGCTGGATCCTTCACTTCCTGTCTGACAGACGCCAAGTGGTCAGACTGGGCAGCATCACCTCATCCCCCATCACACTGAACACTGGTGCTCCACAGGGGTGTGTACTGAGCCCTCTCCTGTACTCACTCTACACCTACGACTGCACGGCCACTAACAACTCCAACATCATTGTGAAGTATGTGGACAACACCACAGTGGTGGGTCTTATCACCAACGGTGATGAAATGGCTTACAGGGAGGAGGTCACTGTTGCCGAGACAACCATCTTACCCTCAACATCGCAAAGACAAAGGAGTTGATAGTGGACTTCTGGAGGTGCAGAGAAGCACACACCCCCATCACCATCAACGAAGCTGCTGTGGAGAGAGTGAGCAGCTTCCGTTTCCTGGGTGTACATCTGGAAGACGATCTCACATAGTCAGTACACACAAACAAAACAGTCTCCTTCTTTCTCAGGAGACTGAAAAGATTTGGCGTAAGCCCCCATATCCTCAGGACCTTCTACCGCTGTGCCACTGAGAGCATCCTCACTGGATGCATTGCCACCTGGTATGACAACAGCACTGCTTACAACTGCAAAGCTCACCAAAGAGTAGTGCGGTGTGCTGAACGGATAATTGGAGGTGAGCTTCCCTCCCTCCAGGACATCTACAGGTCGACATTCGTGTAATTGTCGATTTCGACACTATGCATATTCAGTAATGCACATACACTCTTATATTTGTACATGTATTTATCCATTCTTATATTTTGCTTTGTTCTTATGTTTTTGTATTTTGCACACCTGTTGCTTGTGAAGCTCGCACACAAGAATTTCACTCTCATGTGCTGTTCCAGTGTACCAGTAATGGGATGTGACAATAAAAGTGATTTGATTTGATTAGAAGTTTAAAGACGGTCTGTCTTTCGAGCTTTGAGAGTTCCCAGTGCATACATCTGACACGTTTTCTTTGGATTTTCTTTATTGATTGTCTGGGTCAGCTGCTACAACTACTCAGGTTCATGAGCATGTGGATGCTGAGGGTCCGGGCTGATGCAAAAATGTTTATGTACCCCCTCTGCTGAGTTCTCCTGATACAATTTACTTTCTCTAGTAAAATTAGGTCTGAGACTTCATTAATGATAAAGTTAAAGCTCTGATAGATTGTTGCAGTAGCGACCCAAGCTCATTAAGCAGACCAACTTGTGTTATTACCGACCTAATAGCCTGTTGTCTTACTGACCATGAAAGCAACCCTGGGTAAGATACTGATCCTGAGATATTGTTTTGGTCTCAAGTGGTCTCGATGACCGACCTCGTCAGGTATCCTTCATGTCCCTTTTGGAGCTAAAAAGAGGTCAGGCTAGCTTTCCTGCTTGTCAATACAAATGAACATGTGTAGACCTTCAGTGTGCTCACAGACATGTTCCAGTGTGAGGGGAGTTCATTGATCAAGTCTGCACCTGGAGGAAAAGTGTCTCCTCTTTATTACACTGTGACTTGTAAGAGACATATTTTTACATTCTTATATCTGTTGTTGTCTCCATCCATCCATTTGCTTCCGCTTCTCCTTTTCAGGGTCGCGGGGGGCGCTGGAGCCTATCCCAGCTGTCATAGGGCGAGAGGCGGGGTACACCCTGGACAGTTCGCCAGTCTGTTGCAGGGCTAACACACAAGGACAGACAACCATTCACACCTCGTGGCAATTTGGATTATCCAATTAGCCTATCCCCACAAGCTGCATGTCTTTGGACAGTGGGAGGAAGCCGGAGTACCCGGAGAGAACCCACGCAAACACGGGGAGAACATGCAAACTCCAGAAAGACAGAAAGACCCCGGCCTGATGGTGGAATTGAACTCGGGACCTTCTTGCTGTGCGGCAACAGTGCTAACCACCGTGCCACCGTGCTGCCCTCTGTTGTTGTCTGTGAAGTAAATATACAAAGCAGGTCACGATGCAGTTTAAAGTAACCTGTGTAAAAGTGACTTTGTTGTCTGGCTTCTGAAGATGGCAGTTTATACAATACAGATACGTTGGATTAGCTCTCTTCGTATTTAATGTTTTAATTTATTTTCATGAATTTATTTAATTAAAAAGGAGAGACTTTATTTTTTTATTTTTTTTATTTTTTTTTTCTAAATGACATCAGAAACAGCAGTATGCGACATTACGTGATGGCAGAGCTTCAGTTCATCCTTTGTCATTTTTTTTTTTTTTTTTTTTTTTTTTTTAATAAATAGGACAGGGGGAATGAATGAGAGAAAGAGGGGGAGAGAAAGAGAGAAAACCAAAGGGGAGAAGAGACGGTGAGAAGGGGGGGGAAGAGAGAGGAAAAAAAAACAAAAAAAAAAAAACTCCTGGGTCACCTGTATGGAGAAAGAAAAAACAAACAAAAAACAAACAAACAGAGGAGACAGCAAACAACAAAGAGCAACATAATAATAGAGAAAACAAAGCACCATCACAATAATCTAGCTAGTCATAGATATCAATAGTTACTAAATAATAAACGATATTGTGCAGCACGCAAGATAGACAGCGCACAATGTGCTTTGAGGCAGCAGCCAAGAAAGCTGTAGTCCGCGTCTGTGAATACCCGTGTGTACACCTGTGTGCATACCTGTGTGGATCAGCATGCTTGCATTCCAAAGGTTTCTCCATGTAACGATCTGCTAGGGAGTGTGGGGAGCCACACACAGCCCACAGACGCGCCCGTGAGCTCCGCCGGCAGCCAGCTGTGCCTGAGTGACCGAGCCCCAGGCCGAGAGTCCGGGGGCACCCCACCTCCGGAGTGGCCCGAGCGAGCCCCAGGCTCCAGGCCCCGATAAGCGGCCGCCAAGGAGTGAGCCGGTGTGTACCCGGACGCCCACCCCCAGACACAAAGAACCACCAACGCACCGACACCTGAGGGAGTCCGCCACTGGCAGGGGAAGTGGTGGTGGGTGGAGATAGGCCTCCAAACCTTGGAGGGCCTGAGATGTCCCCAGAGAGGTGGCGTCTGATACCCAACCTGACATATAGACACAGACATACAGGCACACACAGACACAAACATCCATTCCCACCCTCATGCTCTCATAGGCACTTACTCCACACTCAACCAACATGGAGACAGACATAAAGAGACGCTGTACACACAATCACACTCCCCAAGCGTACTCTACAAACCGGGTCTAGGTACCCTTGCCCCTGGAGGGGGGAATTGCACCCAGACCCAGGTGGTGTTACCCTTTTCCCTGCGGTGGGGAGAGGCAGACCACCCCGACTCCGCAGCAGCAGGGATGCCCCACACCCCAGACCGCAGTCGGACGGCCAACTCCTCCTCCTAGCCCCCCCGCTCCAGCAGGCCGCAGAGAATGGGGGTGGGAGAAGACTCCAAACCTCCCTCCACCCGCTCATTGTAGTGTTGATGCATATGTGTTCTAAGGTGCAATTAAAACCCAGGAGGGCATGGAGCTACCTGCCAAGGAGCAGCAGGTAGGCGCATAGTCCCTCCTGCTAGCCCTCAATGACTAAGTGTATTTAAAATTGAGAGGTGGGCAACGACGTCAGGGGTGAGGTATACACCCTGATGGTAATTTGGACTCCGTGATTGTGCCCACCCCCAAGATCCTATATGTATGTGTAATGAGAGTGTGAATAATGTGAATGTCTAAGTTGTGGGATAAAATTGAGGCAGAGGCAGCCAGAAGGGGACAGAGGGGGGGGTAGCCTCCTCTGCACCCTGGTGACATACCCCTACTCCAAGGCCCTGCATGTGTGGGTGGTTGTGGAGGAGCGGGAAGAGGGAGGCAGCTGGAGATGGGGAGGGAAGGAAGGGAGGGGCAGGTAACCCCTCCCTGGGGCCAGCTCCCCCGCTGACCCCAGTAGGCACTCCCACCCTCCGCGACCCGCCAGGGAAAGGGGGCCCAGGCCCATCAGACCGGGGCCCGGTGCAGTAGCGCCCCCCGGCTCCACAGAGCCCTGGACAGTCCACCCAACCCCACCACAGAGAAAACTGCACCCACCCCACCATCCATTCATCTTCCAGACTACATGAGACAATAGACGCCCAGGCTGAGATCTTCCTCCACCTCTCCTGTGTCTCCCCCTCCTGCAGAGAGTTCCTGAGGAGAGGAAAGCTCCTGCAAGGTGTGACAATCTCCCCCACCAGTTGAAGAGCCCCCCAGGCGGCTCGACGCACCGGCGGCACCCCGCGCCAGGGATGGGCCCCCATGCACCCACCCGCCCACAACCCCGGCGACACACAAACCAGGACCCAAGGCCCCGAGGCCCGGCCCGGGCCCCAGCCCAGAGACGGAGCACCCCCAGAACCTCACGCCCATCCCGGACCCACCCAGGGGCAGCCAGGCTACCAGGTCAGTAACCCACGTCCGTCAGCACAGACCCTCCCCTAGCCCCGCTGCACGCAGCCACGAGGAAACAGTCACCCGAGAGCCAAAAGAGCCCCCACCCGGACATGACCGCTACCCCGGGTTGAGCCCCCCAAGGAAGATGCCTCCGGGGAACCCCCCGACGCCCTAAGCCTGTCCCTACCGCCACACCAATCACAACAGTGAAGGCGGGACCAAACTATGACCCCCCACCCCCACTAGGTGATGAAGCTGATCAAAGGAGCCCAGAGCAATTGATCTGATGTGGTGGCAGAGGCTGTATCAAGACTAATGTAATCTAATAGATAATTTCTATATTGGTTAGAATTAAGATTGTTTTTATTTTTCCAGTTCATGAGGACAGTTTTCTTGGCTATGCATAGGGCAGTGAAAACCATATGGGCTATATTCTTTTCTGAAGTAACATTATCTAAGCTGCCTAACAAACACACTAAGGGGGAAGTTGGAATGTTACATTTCAGACACTTTGATAAGTCTTCACATATCTCGCGCCAAAACTTCTGCACTGGTGGACAGAACCAAAGAGCGTGAGTGTAATTGTCTGGTGTATTGCCTTGACAGTGTGAGCAGTTGTTGGAAGATGTAAAGCCCATCTTGAACATCCGATGACCTGTATAGTGCACTCTATGTAGTATTTTGTATTGTATTAATTGCAGACTGGGATTTTTAATCAATTTAAAGGTTTTTAAGCATACCTGAGACCAGAAGTTTTGGTCTAAGCTGACTGATAAATCTGTTTCCCACTTTGCAATAGGAAGGGATATTGATTCATCTAATTTAGAAAGTGTTCTGTATATTTTAGATAATAATTTGGGGGATTTAAGAGTAAGGAAATATGCCGCACTTGGTGGTGTTTGTAATTCAACTTGACTGAGGTTAAATTTCTTTTTTACTATGGATTTAATTTGTTGATATTCTAAAAATCTTTTCTTGTTGATCCCATATTGTGCAACTAGTCTGTCAAATGGAATAAATTCTGTTCCCTCTAATATATGTTCTAAGTATTTAATTCCTTTACAACTCCATTCTGGGAAATTAATCATATTATTGTTTTGTAATATGTCAGGGTTGTTCCAGATAGGTGTACGTTTACATGGGATTAATGAAGACTCCGTTATTTTTAGAAACTCCCACCATGCTGTCAGAGAAGAGCTGATGTTGATACTTTTAAAGCATTCATGTCTTTTGATGTTTGAGCTAATAAATGGTAGGTCTGAAATCTCTAGATCCTTGCATAGTGCCTGTTCAACATCTAGCCAGGGCTCATCTAAGGTGGTATGTTTTGACCATTCTGAGATGAACTGAAGCCTGTTGGCTAAGAAGTATTGTTGAAAATTAGGCAGATCTAATCCTCCTCTATCCTTGGTTCTTTGTAGCGTTTTTAAGCTGATACGCGGGGGTTTATCTTTCCAAAGGAATTTGGAAATATATGAATCCAGAGATCTGAACCAATCTTGTGATGGTTTGTTAGGGATCATCAAAAATAAGTAATTTATTTTTGGCAAAATCATCATTTTTATAGTGGCGACCCTTCCCATGAGTGATATGGGTAAAGATTTCCATCTAGACAGATCGCCTTCTACTTTCTTTAGAAGTGGGATGTGATTTAATTTAGTTAAGTCTGAAAGCTTAGGAGAAACATTAATACCTAAATATTTAATATTTCCGGATTGCAGTGGGGCAGAGGAAGAATTATGGAAGGAGCAGTTAATGGGGAGAACTGTAGATTTTGGCCAGTTAATTGAATAATCTGAAACTCTTGAAAACCAGTTTATTAGAGTAATTACCTCAGAGAGGTTGGTTTGTGTGTTTTGCAGAAAAAGCAACACATCATCCGCATAGAGACTGATTTTATGTTCTATGTTCTTACATTTTATGCCCTTAATTGTTGTAGCCTGTCTAAATGCTGCTGCTAGAGGTTCGATAAAAATTGCAAAAAGTGAAGGGGAGAGTGGGCATCCCTGTCTGGTGCCCCTCAGGAGACAGAAGCTGGAGGATGTCTGGTCATTTGTTCTGATACGAGCTGTTGGGGAATTGTATAATATTCTTATCCAGTTTATGAAAGAGTTTCCAAAACCAAATTTGTGTAAAATTGCGAATAAAAATTTCCAGTTAACTCTATCAAATGCTTTTTCTGCATCTAGAGATAATATTATGGTTTCGATGTTTTTATTGTATGAGTAGTCTATTAAATTAAGTAATCTACGAGTGTTTGTTGAGGAGTGCCGACCTTTTATGAAACCAGTTTGGTCAGGATGAATTAAGAGGGGGGTTATTTTCTCTAATCTCTTTGAGAGAGCTTTGCAGATTATTTTAAGGTCTACATTTAAAAGAGAAATTGGACGATAGCTTGAGGGAAATAAAGGGTCTTTGCCTGGTTTTAGCAGGAGACTAATGTTGGCAGAATTCATATTTGGTGGTAGTCTGCCATTTTCCTCGATTTCCTGCAACATTCTGTGGAATACTGGTGCCAGAATTGTCCAGAATTCTTTGTAGAATTCTGCAGGGAAGCCGTCTGGGCCTGGAGCCTTATTATTGGGCATACTTATCAGGGCTTCCTGGAGTTCACTTGGCGTCAGTGGCGAATCCAGTTCCATTGCTTGACTGTCTAGTAATTTTGGAAGAGTTACGTTGTCAAGAAACAGATCAATTTCATTTTTAGATGGGTTTATTTGTGGTGAGTATAAAGTTTCATAGAAATCCCTAAAAATGTTGTTTATTCTTCCAGGGTCATATATTGTGTTCCCCGATAAATCTTTAGCAGCACATATAGTTGTTTTTTCCTTATTTATTTTTAACTGGTTAGCTAGAAATCGACCTGATTTGTTACTGTGTTCAAAATTCTGCAAGCGAAGTCTTTGTATAAGGAATTGTGTTTTTTTATTAATAGTTTCATTTAATTCTAGTTTTGTCTTGCGTATTTTGTTCAATGTTTCCTGATCTTGGTCGCACGCGTAGGCTTCTTCTAGTGATTTGATGTTTTTTTCTAATTCCTGAATATTTTTGTTTTCTTCTTTCTTTTTGTGTGATGAGAAAGAAATTATTTTACCTCTCATCACAGCTTTCCCTGCTTCCCATAGAACAGAAGCAGATATTCCGGGAGTGTCATTAAAGTCTAAATATGAAGTCCATTCCTTTTTAAAATATTTAATAAAGTCTTCATCTTTAAGCAATGATGTATTAAATCTCCAGTTTTTACTTGGCGTAGTATTATTCTTGTGCATTAGTGTTAAAGATACAGGAGCATGATCGCTGACAGCTATAGGATGAATCTCAGTGTCTGAAATGTCACTCAGCAGTGAGTTGCTGACCAGAAAATAATCCAGACGAGAGTAAGAGTGATGAACATGCGAGAAAAAAGTATATTCCTTACTGTTGGGGTGAAGGGAGCGCCATGCATCGCGAAGGCCAAAGTCGCTCATATACTGTTTGATTATATTTGTGGATTGCCAATTGCGCTGAGTTCCTGTTGTATTGAGCCTATCCATTTCTTCATTTAGTCCAAGGTTGAGGTCACCGCCAAGAATGAGTGTGCATTCGAGGTGTTCAGAGAGTGCACTAAAAAATCCGTGGAAGAATGAGGGTTCATCAACATTTGGACCATATATACTTACAATACATAGTTTTTTGTTCAATATTGATAGTTTAATAATTAGAAATCTACCCTCTGGATCTATAACTGTATCGAGTACTGTAAAATTAACATTTTTATGTATTAAAATTGCTACTCCCCGTTGTCTAGAATTATAACAGGCTGCAAACACGTTAGGAAACTCAGGTGTTTTAAGTTCGTTTAAACCTGTGACAGGTCTGTGAGTTTCTTGTAATAAAACAACATCTGCCTGTAGTTTTTTAAGCTGGTTAAATATCTTTAACCTCTTTCCTCTGGTGCCAGCTCCATTTACATTCCATGTGACAAACCTCAGCATGCCCATAATTGTGTGTGTATGTCTAATGATGTACGCTGGGTGTTTCGTTTAGACAGGTGGAGAAAATGTGGAAACATCCCTTGTTTGTAAATAGAAAGAGAGAGAGGGGGGAAAAAAAGTGTGGTGAGAGGCTCCATAAGTCTGACTATGTGTGTGAATATTCACTAATATGAACAAGCGTGGCTTGTGTTATGTGTCCTGCAAGTCTGTGCGTGCTGTGAGGCTGTTGTGAATGTGCTGCCGTTGAGCTGATGTGTTTGCGTGATCGTGGTGTGAAAATATGGAGAAATAGAGGGTGTTGTTTGTAGGTGAGTGGGGAAGAAGGTGATCACAGCAGTGAAAGACAAGAGAAAGAAAGAAACCACATGAACTGTGAGCGACACCAAAAAAAAAGAAACGAAACGGAAACATTCCAATTAAAGTAATGACGGAGGGTGACGGTGTTATATCTGCTATGACATCATATTGATATTACTAGGTTAAACACATGTTAAAGGAGAAAGTGTGAATGTATAAGAAAAGAGTGTAGCGGGTTCTTATCTGGGATGCAGTCAATATAACCACGGTGTGGTGCCGGGGTCGCGGTACAGCTGTCCGTCCACGTAGAGCCGGTCCACGGCGATGACAGCACGGGAGCCTTTCTGGATGAAGCTACGTCGAACTGGGAACAGGACCTTGCGTCGTTCCAGGATCTCTTTGGGGAACTGGTCGTTCACGCTGAAGTCCGTTCCTTTCAGCTCTCTGCCGCGACTCTTCACCTGTTCCTTCTGTTTGAATTGACCGAATTTGGCCACAATAGGCCGTGGTCTCCCGGTCCGCGACCTCACGCCCCCCAAACGATGTACTCTATCGAAGTCGATGTTCTTTACGGTGTCCTCCGGCAGCTTCAGGTGGATTTTGATGAAGCTTTTCACCGTTGCCTCCGCGTCCTCTCCGGCAGATTCTGGAATACCAGAAAGCACTCTGGGCCTTCTTCATTACTAAATCTTGAAAACAGCGGTCGATGTAATCTTGGAGAGCGTCTAAACTCTCCCCGTTGTCCTCCAGTGTGTTAGAGATGATAAAACAGATGTTGTTAGTTATATGACAATTGATATTTGGTAATACTGAAGCTTGAAAAACCTTTGTTAAACTCTATGCTACCATTCGCTTTTTTTCCGCCAATTCTCCGGCGTCTGACGTCACCTACAACATGGGTCGCTTACCTTACTCGTCACTTACCTCCGATACAGCACCAGCCTTGTCTCCATCCATCCATTTGCTTCCGCTTCTCCTTTTCAGGGTCGCGGGGGGCGCTGGAGCCTATCCCAGCTGTCATAGGGCGAGAGGCAGGGTACACCCTGGACAGTTCGCCAGTCTGTCGCAGGGCTAACACACAAGGACAGACAACCATTCACACCTCGTGGCAATTTGGATTATCCAATTAGCCTATACCTGTGTAAAAGTGACTTTGTTGTCTGGCTTCTGAAGATGGCAGTTTATACAATACAGATACGTTGGATTAGCTCTCTTCGTATTTAATGTTTTAATTTATTTTCATGAATTTATTTAATTAAAAAGGAGAGACTTTAGAGAAATCCCCCCCCCCGTCAAAAGTTGGCTATCAATCCAGTCCATATGCTCTGGCACAGGCCCCGCCCACTGATCGCCCGGGAGTGCATGAACTTGACTTTTACTTTCATCTTTCTGCACATTCACAGTTCCAGCTCATGTTTGTACTGCAGGTTTTCAGACATGACCATTAATGCTGAAGCAAAGATGTGACACTGACCGATAGTGAAACTGAGACACTGACCACAGAAGTCCAGGATTCTGGTCAGACCAGAGACACAAAAACACAAAAATAAAAACAAATAGTGGATTTGTATGAGCTCTGTAACTAGTTTTATGGATTATCCTTATGGCCCTTTTTTGTAATAGAAAGATTGATGATAGCGAACATTTGTAAGTATTGCCCCAAACCTCTGCACAGTAGTTCAAATACGGTGCAATCAGGGAACAATAGAGACTGTGGAGTGATTTGTGTTCCAGCATGTGTTTTACTTTACTCAAGATTGAGACACTTCTTGAATTTTTGTTATGTATATGATTTATATCAGACTTCCAGTTTAATTTATCATCTATAATCACACCAAGAAACTTATGTTCAAGTACTCTTTCAATTTCCACACCATCTACATGAATCTGCACTTGTGCATTTCTAAGGGAATTCCCAAATAAGATAATTTTAGTTTTACTTAGATTTAGCTATAGTTTGTTCCTGTAAAACCATTTTTTAATTTTGCACATTTCTGAAGTAATTGTATCCAGCAGCTCCTTTAGATTCCCCCCAGAACAAAAAATATTTGTGTCTTCTGCAAATAATACTAATTTTAATATATCAGATGCCTTACAAATATCATTTATATAAATAATTTTGGACCCAGTACAGAGCCTTGTGGAACACCACAAGCAATGTCCAAGCATGGTGAGGAATGGACACCCAGCTTCACAAATTGTTTCCTGTCACTTAAATAATTTTTCACCCATTGCAGTACAACCCCCCTGATCCCGTACCGTTCCAGTTTATTGATTATTATGTCATGATTGATTGTGTCGAATGCTTTCTTGAGATCCAGAAATACTCCAGCTGCATACTGTTTCTGATCTATAGCATTCGTAATCTCCTCAATTGATTCGATTAATGCCAGAGATGTTGATCTTTTTGATCTGAATCCATATTGACTGTCAGAGAGTAATTTATATTTATCTAAGAGTTTGTCTAATCGTTTATTAAACAGGTTTTCTAGGATTTTGGAGAATTGTGGTAGTAAAGAAACAGGCCTGTAATTTGTGAAGTGGCATCTATCCCCGGTTTCATACAGCGGCACAACTTTAGCTATTTTCATTTTGTTTGGCACTTTTCCTGTCTGAAATGATAAGTTGCAAATATATGTTAGAGGTCCTACAATTCCTTCAATGACCTTCTTGACGATTTTCATGTCAATATCATTACAATCAGTAGATGTTTTATATTTATACATGTGTACAATGTCAATTATTTCTTTTTCCTCCACTTTTGTGAGGAACATTGAGTTCCTATCAATCAGGTTTTCACTACAGTCCACTGATGGCAGTGACTCAGGAATTTGTTCTGCCAGTTTTGGTCCAATATTTACAAAATAATGATTAAAGCTGTTGACCTTATCAGCAGTGTTTTCCTAAAATTCCTAATATTCCCCCGTTGACACATTTTATGTGTCACATAGAATGAAAATGCTTCACCACATCTACGAAATTAAAAGAAAAAGGTTAGTCATATTAGACCTCAACAATTCTCCTCTCGAGTATCTTTGCTCTGGGCCTGCAAACCTGTATTAAGAAATGAAATCAGTTTAATTATCATGTCAAATCTGTTGAACTTCTGGCTCCGCCCAGAGCCTGCATCCCCAGAACTACCTAGAAACAAAACACGAGTGTTAGCATGAACTTGACATTTGAAAACCCCATTTTTCTTTTTTTTGCTCGTGTTTACCTGCAATACCGCGTCCTATCACAGGCCCCTACCGGTTGTGCTCTCTTTTTAATACGTTACTATTTTAAAGGGAAAAAACACCTGGACCAGTGTTTGTTATTCCATAACTGTATTTTAATGTCTTACTCTACCATTCCCCTATGTAATTCCTAAATATTGTTTTGGTTCTGACTATTTTCCTCTATAAGATTTAATTGACTTCTACAGTGGCCTGCTATGGTTAATGGTAACACGAACCAAGCAAACATCAGCAAAACCCAAAATTCGCAGCCAAAGGGTTAAGTCTGCCGCTCCACACTCTCAGGTGAACCTACAGTCTCCCCCTCCCGTCTCGCTCATCCTCCTGCTCCTGCCAAAAGCAAAACAAAGTAAAGCATCCACCCTTTTCTTACTGGCGTGGTGAATTGTTTGTCAACATTCACTAATCCTAACCTTGGTCCGGTCTTTGTCTGTGTCAAGTCAGTCGACACTTCAGTCCACATCGTCAGTCCAGTCACACATTCACTCACACGCATTCACACGAGATATTGCTGATAGTGGAGACGCACAACCTATTCCAGTCTCCATCACCAGCAAGATCACGTCATCATTTTTAAAAGAAAAAGCAATTGTTTATGATTTTGGACTGGATTGACTCACTGCAATCCTTTTAGACAGGAACTCACACACTGATCGGGTTCCCACAGGCAGCCTTCCATTGTAATCTGGAAAAGCTCACCTTATATTTGCTGTCACGAAAACGTTTTAAAGCGCTGTTAATTCAATCTTGCAGGCCTGCTTAGAACAAAAATTAGAAAAAAGAGAGCTGATTATTAAATCATCAAAACACAAAACATCATCACCATAAGGGCAACGCCTGACAGGTTTGTTCTAAGTGCACCGTTACAAATATAATGGGCCCAGTTCTGGACATATCCATGTATAGAAAAACTCCCTCTGTTGAAAACAGGAAAGCAACCCAAACCTAACTGGCAGAATTAACCTATCACTAAAACAAAAAACCCAAATCTGCCAGATTAATCACAGAAAGGTTTTTGCTTACTAGTCTAGCAATATGTTGTGGGAAATAGAACTTCGGGGCCATAAACGTTTTGCCCTACTCCTGGCTTAACTACTACTTACATGGTCTGAAATCAGACTTAAAAAATCACTCCCTCTGTTCATTTTCCCCACATCAGATTTTAGTGGTTGTGTCCTGGACAAGTCTCACAGTGTTACTGGAGGCCAAGATAATGCCATCCAGAGTAAGAATCTGGTTAGATAAAGCTGAAAAAGGCTCCAAATCAAAGTACCATTATACTTTTCATTAGTCTCCAGGTTGATGATTATAAACAGAATTATTAAAGTTTTTATCATTTCAGGCTGAAAATCAACATGAATTTGGTTTGAATCAAAGAAGCTCCTTTAATGTGTGTCATTAAAATCCTCACACAGACTTAAAAAGGCAACATTAACATTAAAATAGATGAATGAAACTTCAGCTGAGAGCTTCATGCAGTCATCCTCAGCAGTTCATAGCAGCCACAGCTCTTTATTATGCAGCTTTGAATTAAAGTGACTGAAGTGTCAGAGTTTGTGTGAGAAGCTGCTTTATGGACAGCTGTGCACACGTCTTTATTATTTCTCCATAAATCAAACACACAGGTTTGTCTGTACATGATTTAAAGTGTGACGTTGTGCAGTTAAAGCTGTTTGTGCGACACTCTGACCTCCTGTGAATGAAATAATGAAATAATGAAATAAATAAATATTTTCTACATATTTCAGACATGAAGCAAACCTTTGATTTCTTACATGTTCATGGATGGATGGAGGTGTATAAACTGCTTCAACATCCCACGTCTTCTGATTAAATATGAACTGTGAACAACACGTAATCATCTGTAAATGGTTTGAGGCACACTGAGGCCACCTACAGGGCAGATGGGGAACAGCAGGGATCAGAAATCATCTGAGATGTTAGAAGTTAAAACAAACAGACTTAAGATGGCTCTAAGTGATCAAAGTTGATCTAAAACAGAAGATAAATCCAAAGCAAAATCAGATTAATGTGTATCATTTCCAGTTACAGTATAAAATATAAATATAAAATGACTTTGTCCTGATATATAATAAAGATGTTGTTGTTTTTGAGCCCCTGTATTAAAAGTAGTTTAAAGTCAGCTTGAGTTTGATGTCTTTATGTCAAAGCTGCTCATGATGTTGAGCTGCTGATGGAATAAAAACAGTGAAAAATCTCCTCAATATAAAAGCATGTAGTCCAGACTTAAATGTAGCCTGTTGTTAGCTGAGGTGCACACACAGTGTTTGACAGTGTAAAGTGTGTGAGAGGGCTGCTGGTGGATGAGCAGGTGACCATGTGCCACGAGGTGGAGAGCAGCTGCTTTGATTCTGACCCGGGCCACGTCCCCTTTCTCTCTCCCTCGCTCTCACACTGCAGGCCTACTTGTTGTTCCTAGAGTATTTAAAAGTAGAATGGGCGGGGCCTGGCGCCTGTGGCCCGGCTGGCCCCCTTCCAGGGGGTGGGATGCCCTCAGGCCTCTGGGCCTGAAGCTCGGTCCCCTCTGGCACAGCTGGCTGCCGGCAGAGCCTGCGAGCACGCCACTGCAACCCCCTCTGGCCTCTGCTCCGTAGCTGCGGGGTGACCTCTCCTTTGGGGCTCTACTCAGCTCTTCCCAGGAGGGTGGCACGGTTCCCCCCCTGTGGTGGTCCTCCTCGGGCCCTTGTACTCTGGGGCCTCTGGATGTCTGGAGTTTTGATCTCCTCCATACCTGCTTCATGCCCTGGAGGACGGGGCTGTGGCTCCCCACACTCCCTAGCAGATCGTTACATGGAGAAACCTTTGGAATGCAAGCATGCTGATCCACACAGGTGTACACACAGGTGTACACACGGGTGTTCACAGACGCGGACTACAGCTTTCTTGGCTGCTGCCTCAAAGCACATTGTGCGCTGTCTATCTTGCGTGCTGCACAATATCGTTTATTATTTAGTATCTACTGATATCTACTGCTAGCTAGTTTATTGTGATGGTGCCGTTTTTCTTATTATGTTGCTCTTTGTTGTTTGCTTTCTCTTCTGTTTTTTTCTCCATACAGGTGACCCAGGTGTTTTGTTTTTTTTGTTTGTTTGTTTGTTTGTTTTTTCTCTCTTCCCCCCCTTCTCACCGTCTCTTCTCCCCTTTGGTTTTCTTTCTCTCCCTCTCTTTCTTTCATTCTTTCTCCCTGTCCTATCCTCCAGTCATGTCTGTCCCGTTTGTAGCAACTGAAAATAAAATAAATTCATAATTATAATAAAGGTCAATCAAATGGACCAATATGGCAAGGCCATGATGATCCACTTGGTAAAATAAATCCGCTTGGCATCTTTCTTGGCCTTAAGACAACAATTCTGAAATAAAAAATAAATAAAAAATAAAGGGGGTAGAAAACTGGGCGACACTTGATGGTTTAAACATGTGAGAAGCAGTAGGAGGACACAAGTAGTGATGTTACAGGGAAGAGAAGTTTCAAACAATACAGGCAAATGATCAGAAAAGACGACATCATAAATTTGAAGATTATAAACAGGTAAACCATGAGACAACACCAGAGTGTGTCCATGTTTATGAGTGGGACCAGTGACAGACTGCAACACATTAAAAGCATCAAGTAGGTTTAAAAAGTCCTTTGCCAGTGGTTTAGTAGGACAACACACATGAATACTCATATCACCAGGACTAAACTTTGTCCTACTTTGTCATTATTCCAGCCAAGAACTCAGAGAAGTCATGAACAAAGTTGCTGTTATATTTAGGTGGACGGTAGATCAGCGCACAGAGAACAGGATGACCCAGCTCAAACATATTCAGGTCAAAACTGGAGAAAGTGACAGGTGACAGTTGGCGAAAAGTATTTCTGTAAACTGTGGCCACTCCTCCACCTCGGCCCGTCCTCGGTGAGTTAAAATACGAACAGTTTGGCGGTGACAGTTCTGAGAAAGCGCTTAACTCACCGTCACTTAGCCAGGTTTCTGTCACACAGAGGAAATCAACATGAACGTTTTATTTGCTAACGACCGAGCGTTAACAAGGGCGATCCTGGTAGGGTCCATCAGACCGGTGACAGCCATCCAGGGAACCTGTTTCAGTGGCCACAGATTCTGCGGATTCACTGCAGCGAAGACGAGGTGAGAGAAGGCGGGGACGCTGGATCTCCTCAGCCGAGCCGACCACAGGTGCCGATAGATTCTTACTTAAATTAAATTTAAATTATATTAAATTGCTTAGTATGAAGCAATTGCGAGAGTTTTTACTGAGACCATAAAACTACATCTCCCTGATGATGACGACCATGATGATGATGACGACCAGGAGGATGATGATAATGATGATGGTGATGATGGCGAGTGCTTCACCAGATCTCAAACTGCGTGTGCTCCTTGAAGGCTGCTCTGTGCACGATGTTGTTGCTGAAGAGTCTACAAAGAGACCAAAGCAGAGAGAGCAGACGTCACTCACACAGAACAACATGAATCCACGTGAGCTCAGGCTGTGAATGATTCCTCTCAGAGTCTGAGAAGAAACTCCTTCATGTTGGCTCACCGCACACAGTGGATGGAGGGGTTGATGGAGAGCAGCTGCAGTAACACGTCGGTCGAAGCATCAGTGATCTGATTGTGACTCAGACTGTAACACAAACACAACATGTGGCTCTAACTGATCGCTGCACATTATATTACTGTAGTGTGTGTGAACAGGCTGATGGTTGTTGGTGCCTCCCACAGCAGGATCAGTGTGTGACACTCACTCTAGGACTTGGACTTTGTGCAGATGTGTGATGAGAGGGAGCAGCAGCTGGTCAGTGAGCTGACAGTGACTGAGGTCCAGCTCTGTCAGCCCTTCACACGAGTCCAGCATCTGGACCAAAGCCCCGCAGACCCTCTGATCCAGCGTGCTGTGACTGAGATCCAGCTCTCCACCCAGGGCTGTACACAGGGACACCGCCCGCCTCACTGCGTCCCTCTCACTGTTCACAGGAACCAGAGACAGCAGCTGGAGGAGGACAGTGTTACTGACTCTAAACAGGACAAACAGAGAAACTGTCAGGATGCATCAACACCAGCGTGAACAAGGTTCTCTCTGGTTCAGACTCTTCGGTGGTCTTTCCCACCTGAGGCGGACCCTGTGGAGGACAGGAAACAGCAGGTCCAGCACGCTGTCCTCCACCTCACAGTCTCGCAGGTCCAGCTGTGTGTCCCGGCTGCCCCGTGTCAGGATGGTGGAGACGGCCCTGCAGTCATCAGCAGTCAGACTCAGAGGCTCAGTCTGATCCTCCTCCGGTAGCTCCACACAGGAGGAGCAGGACAGATCCAAGCTGTGCTGCAGAGTCCTCAGCAGGCCTGACGCTGCCTCCTGCTGGACGTCACAGGCAGCACAGCAGTGGATGAACCTCAGCAGCTGGTTCCTGTCAACACTGGAAAGAAACGCATGGAGACAGAAAATCTAAAATTATAGATGCTGCAGACAAACTGCTGGCTCCAATAAAATGTGTTGATCTTTAAAACTAAAGGATTTTAAGAACAGCATCTATGAACTAGCAGCAGACACATTATTGTAATTAGATGTTGGATTTATGCACAGCACTCATGTTATTAAGACAAAGTCACACTGAGCCCAGTTTCCCTGCTTGGGCTGATTGTGCAGGTGGATGTTAACAGATAACAGCTTTAAATGAATAAGGACTCAGTTCATCTGGTAACTCGTTGTTCATAATTTACTGCATTTATCAGATTAAAAGCATCATTTGTCAGCAGTGATGAAGAGTAAATGTCTCCTTTGTGTCCAGGAAGCCACAGAAACACAGCATGTAGCAGATTATTTTAATGGGTCCAGTTCAAATGTGTCTGCAGACAAACTTGTGATTTCCAGCCTTCAGCTTGTTGTTCGAGCAGCTGATAAAAGAAGCCCAGGAGGTGTAATGACAACACTTGATAATAACTATAATTAATACAATTAAATTGTTAATTCGACCAATTTTAATTCACTAAGATTAAAATGACAATAACGCTGATGATACCATTTGATAAAACCACAAATGAGACACAAATCAGAAGCAACAAGTCGGAGGCTGCAGTTTGGGAAACACTGAAGATCACCAGAAATGTTTGGGCCTCATTTGTAAACTTCACCAAATGATTTCCAATAATATATTTTTAAACAATTATCTGTAGAATTAATGAGAAATTGCAAAGCTGACATTTGTAAACTTTGTAAATAATTCATGAATATTGTGTGACATCTAAAAACAGGACGGCTAATGCTAAGCTGCAGTGTGTTCAGCGATAAGTCGGCCCTTAAAAAAAAAAGAAACTTTTGATTAGTCTGAATTTCTTTGTTGTTTAGTAAAGTTTGTGTTGGATTAAAATACAACAAATGGCTCTCACTGTTGCCATGACAGCGGGCTAATGCTAAAGAAAAGCTTGTGTGAAACAGTCGGGGGCGGGGCATCTGTGATGAAACCCTCGATGATAAGCAGTGAAATAAACATCTGGTCATCATTAAAGAACACATACCATAGTGATAACATGTTTGTGTCATCAGAGTGTAATTATCGTCTCTTTCCAACTATGATATATAAGATATGAAGCTTCACCACATGGTTGTTCGTACATGTCGCCACTATGAGCGCCACTATCAGCGGCTCTGAATTCTTTTCCAGGAAAACTGAATTCAAAGCCGTCTTCAAACCAGCTTACTGTCTGTAAACATCACCATGAACCAGTTACTGTTGGATCCTGTTTCCTGTTCCGTGTTTGCTACGGTGACCCTGGGTTGTTAGACAGGCGCCCACTAATAAAATGTGTTATTATTACTGCTCTACCTTTAAATGATGTTCACTCTGCCTGCTGTTTGAAACTTTCCTTGTAGTTTCTTGTTCGACTGTTCATGTAATCTGTTCCACACTAACAGTAAAATGTTAGCTTGTTTTTGAAGCATTGTTACAATAAAGTGTGTTGTTCAGCAATCACACAGTGCAGCACAGAGGAACGAGCTCTAATATCGGACCTGAGACGAGAAACGCTGTCCAGCATGAGGAGGATGGACTCTACTCCCCCTGCTGGTATGGAGGTCCACAGCAGGTTCAGTCTGACTCCGTCTCCGTGTCTGAGGATGAAGATCAGAGCAGCACAGTCCACTGAGTCCAGCTGTCTGCAGCTCAGGCTGATCACATGACCGAGTGACCTCAGCAAACTGGGAACAGCGTGACTGTCGTGAGCTCTGTAGAGCTCTCTGATGGAGCTCATCACAAAGCTGGGACTGGGCCTGAAAACAAAGAGTTTATTTCCAACTTTGTTTAAAGGATCCATGAAGTGCTGATTAAAGATGAGACAGCATTTCAAATCCTCCTGATTAATCAGCAGAAACTGTGTAAAAGATCAAACCACATTCAGCACCTTGTAAACACAATCCTGTCCAGAAAGGGAAGCAGACGTGTGGTCTCCTCCTGTAAGAACAGGTTCTTCCTCAGGTCCACAGTGATGGTCTGAGCCGACGGCTGCTGCAGCAGATAGTGAAGCAGCTCCCAGCTCAGGCAGCAGGAGGTCAGGTCTCCACCAACCTTACTCAAGAAGGACAACGTCAAGTCCTTGTCCTGGGTTTCATGGAGGAGAGACAGGAGCTGCTGGAAGCTCTCTTCACTCAGTCTGCAGAGATCATCAATATAAAATAAGCTTTGAAGTAAAAATCGACATTTTATTTGTCCTGTGATGTTCAGAAAGACATTTACTTGACTGTCAGAGGACCATGATGGAGCAGCAGTGCAATGAGACCCTGAGCAGGGATGCAGGTCTCAGTCAGGTCTAACCGTCCGACTGTCCAGTATCTCAGCAGGGAAGCCAAACTACTGACGGCCCTCAACAATACTCTGTGTGATGGTCGGGCTTTCTTAGGCACAAGAGAAAGCTCTTCAACAGCCAGCCGACGGGCCGCTCTGCCTCTTCTTACCCACTGAGACAGCAGCAAGGACATGTCGATGGAAAGCCTGAAGAACGAAGAGACGAAAGAGCAGAAATGATGAACACCAAGAACTAAAGATTCACATAGAAATGATGTTAGAAGAGCAGGAGAGAGTCATGGTTTCACTTCCTGCCTCAGACTGTGTAGTCGTGTTGTGTGTCTGAAGAGCAGAGCGCCTCCTCTGGCAGACATCTTGCTGGGTGTGAGGATGAGATCCACTTTAGAGCCGCACAGTTTGAGAACTCTCCCCACAGACCTGCAGCTTTTCCTGTGTAACGCTCCTGTTAGCAGCAGCTGGAGGCCCAGCAGCTGCAGCAGAGACTCCAGCTGCTGGGCCTCCTCTCTGGATCTCACAGACATGGATGTGCACACACTCTGGAAGAACTCTGGACCACAGCTGGAACACAGTGAAGATGGGATCAGAGAACATGCTGGAAACGTTCTGCAAATGAAACCATCATCACTTATTTACCTGAGCTGTGAGATAAAAGGCAGACACTGCAGCAAACTCCTCACTTCACTCTCTTCATGTGAGCAGCCTGTCAGCTCCACTTGTTTCTTCTCTGGTTGGAGTTTCAGCAGCTCCAGGAGGATGGAGGTCTTTCTCTCTGAGAGGTCTATGGACCAGACTGCAGGAGCTGACTGGAAAACTGACTGTAATGATGGAAGGACACTCAGACCTGTTTTAGTCTCACAGTCCTTCACATGGGAGCACAGATCCAACAGGAAGTTACACTGATATTGCTTCAGATCATCATCATCATCTTCATCCATGTGTCTCTCATGAAGAGGGAATGTCTGATATGTGCACACTGATGCTAACAGCTCCAGGATCTTCTCTCCTGTCTGCTGCTCTCTCTCTGCTGCTGCACAGAACAGACTCACAAAGATCCTGACTGCTGCATGACGATTCCAAACATCAACACTGGAACAATAAGAAGGAAACATTTAGAGATGATTTGATGTGAGCTGCATTGAAACAGCCACACACTGCTGATGCAGTTGTCCATGTGTGTCCTGTATATAATGAAACAGACAGTGTTGGGAAGGTAAGTTTTCAAATGTATTCCACTACAGATTACAGATTACATGCCCCAAAAGGTATTTTGTAACGTATTCTGAATACTATGGATTACTTAATATATTATCAAGATTTTACAACTACATTAGTGTCTCATTGCTGTGTGATTTATTACTATTACTGAAGGTTACTCACCAGACCAAAACCAACTCGACTTAAAATTGATTTCAAACCTAAAACCTTTAGTGAACAATTCAACAAATAAGAGTAAACTGCAATCAGTTACTGGTAGCAATAAAATAATCTTCTACGTCTTCAGCTCTGTCCACACCTGTACAGCTTTTTCTATGTGTTTGGGCCTTTCGTTCACACGTAAACGGCATTTTGAATCATCTAAAACTGAGATTTTTTAAACTCCTTTGCATTTACGTGGACGAGGAATACGGGGTTCATCACGCAGCGTCAAAACTTGTGCGTCTTTTTTCACGTCTTACTATTTGTGGTTTTTACACACTTACTCAGCAGTTACTGTCCCCCCATTTAAAGGCAGAGGCCTCATTATTTTATGTGTAAAGCAGATCCTCGTTTATTGCGGCAGTTAGGTTCTAAAAAATCCCGCGATAGGTGAAATCTGTACAGTAGTCAGCTTCATTTTTAAAGTTATTATAGATGTTTGAAGGCTGTAAATAACCTCACTACAAGCTGTACACTTTCCTCAGACAGGTATGAACATTTTCACTCTTCTCTCGCTTGTTTAAACACAAAGTTCAAACCTTGTTAGCAAAATAAGTCCAGTATTATAGAAGAAACCAAAGATCAAACCCTGTTTTCAGAACATGGGAACAGCTGCAGAGAGTTCAACATTAATGAATCAATGGTACAGAAGTAGACGAAGCAAGAAGAATGAGTCAAGTTTGACTCCTCTGACTGTTTGGCTTTGCTTAATGCGTCTTATAATCTGAAGAATGCGGTAACTTCTAGCTTCCTTTAGCATGTGCAGAAGTCAAACTTTTGGTGCCATAGTTAGCGTCTTCCTCAGCCTTGTGGGAGCTACCACAGGAGCCTCTGACGGTGCAAAAGGTTTCGTCGACATTGTCGTGTTTGTGGGGGAGAAAACCTACAAACATACAGCACTGCTAGCGATCGAGGATTTATGTAAATCTGACAAGCTGAACTCGTTCTGTACTGGACAGGAGACACAGCTCAAGGTTGATTGGTAATGGTCTGCAACAAATCAGGATGCACAACACAATGCGCTGTTAAAAAAAGAAAGAAAAATCTGCAGAATTGCACGGACCACACTGCCCATCAGGCTCCCGTCTTCAGGGCTGTGCCTGTAACACTGCTCATATTGCCTGACTATTAAAATAGTTTTCAATAATAATTTTTACAAATATTTCTTACAGCTCTAATGTGCAGCACAGAGCGCTCACACACATCTATTCATTCACTTCTTCACAGATGTTGATCATCCATTCATGTGCTCATGTTTGTGACTGATGAAGGCGCCATTCGATTGGTCCATTTAGTGTGGAAGAAGAGAGAAAGAGCGAATCAAAGGCCTCCTTTTATGTGAGTGTGGACAGAGACTGAAGCTGAACACAAAGTTTCCCCCACATTGTCACAGCTGTCATCTCTGACTGCAGGTTTAGCTTTCATCAAGCCAGCTCACACAAAGAAAGCCTGCTTATGATCAAGCTGCTTCACTCTTCAGCCGTCTGTACAATTATACAATTATATTAAAATGCATATACTGAAAAATGTTTCCACTGCTGACTTCAGGGAGCATCTCGTCTGAAGAATTAATCATGTAAAGAAGAATTCATGTACCTGAGCTGAGAGATAAAAGGCAGACACTGCAGCAAACTCCTCACTTCACTCTCTTCATGTGAGCAGCCTGTCAGCTCCACTTGTTTCTTCTCTGGTTGGAGTTTCAGCAGCTCCAGGAGGATGGAGGTCTTTCTCTCTGAGAGGTCTATGGACCAGACTGCAGGAGCTGACTGGAAAACTGACTGTAATGATGGAAGGACACTCACACCTGTTTTAGTCTCACAGTCCTTCACATGGGAGCACAGATCCAACAGGAAGTTAATCTGATCATCATCATCATCTTCATCCATGCGTCTCTCATGAAGAGGGAATGTCTGATATGTGCACACTGATGCTAACAGCTCCAGGATCTTCTCTCCTGTCTGCTGCTCTCTCTCTGCTGCTGCACAGAACAGACTCACAAAGATCCTGACTGCTTCATGATGATTCCAAACATCAACACTGGAACAATAAGAAGGAAACATTCAGAGATGATTTGATGTGAGCTGCATTAAAACAGCCACACACTGCTGATGCAGTTGTCCATGTGTGTCCTGTATATAATGAAACAGACAGTGTTGGGAAGGTAAGTTTTCAAATGTATTCCACTACAGATTACAGATTACATGCCCCAAAAGGTATTTTGTAACGTATTCTGAATACTATGGATTACTTAATATATTATCAAGATTTTACAACTACATTAATGTCTCATTGCTGTGTGATTTATTACTATTACTGAAGGTTACTCACCAGACCAAAACCAACTCGACTTAAAATTGATTTCAAACCTAAAACCTTTAGTGAACAATTCAACAAATAAGAGTAAACTGCAATCAGTTACTGGTAGCAATAAAATAATCTTCTACGTCTTCAGCTCTGTCCACACCTGTACAGCTTTTTCTATGTGTTTGGGTCTTTCGTTCACACGTAAACGGCATTTTGAATCATCTAAAACTGAGATTTTTTAAACTCCTTCTTTGCATTTACGTGGACGAGGAATACGGGGTTCATCACGCAGCGTCAAAAGTTGTGCGTCTTTTTTCACGTCTTACTATCTGCAGTTTTTACACACTTACACAGCAGTTACTGTCCCCCCATTTAAAGGCAGAGGCCTCATTATTTTATGTTTAAAGCAGACCCTCGTTTATTGCGGCACTTAGGTTCTAAAAGATCCCGCGATAGGTGAAATCTGTACAGTAGTCAGCTTCATTTTTAAAGTTATTATAGATGTTTGAAGGCTGTAAATAACCTCACTACAAGCTGTACACTTTCCTCAGACAGGTATGAACATTTTCACTCTTCTCTCGCTTGTTTAAACACAAAGTTCAAACCTTGTTAGCAAAATAAGTCCAGTATTATAGAAGAAACCAAAGATCAAACCCTGTTTTCAGAACATGGGAACAGCTGCAGAGAGTTCAACATTAATGAATCAATGGTACAGAAGTAGACGAAGCAAGAAGAATGAGTCAAGTTTGACTCCTCTGACTGTTTGGCTTTGCTTAATGCGTCTTATAATCTGAAGAATGCGGTAACTTCTAGCTTCCTTTAGCATGTCCAGGAGTCAAACTTTTGGTGCCATAGTTAGCGTCTTCCTCAGCCTTGTGGGAGCTACCACAGGAGCCTCTGACGGTGCAAAAGGTTTCGTCGACATTGTCGTGTTTGTGGGGGAGAAAACCTACAAACATACAGCACTGCTAGCGATCGAGGATTTATGTAAATCTGACAAGCTGAACTCGTTCTGTACTGGACAGGAGACACAGCTCAAGGTTGATTGATAATGGTCTGCAACAAATCAGGATGCACAACACAATGCGCTGTTAAAAAAAAGAAAGAAAAATGTGCAGAATTGCACGGACCACACTGCCCATCAGGCTCCCGTCTTCAGGGCTGTGCCTGTAACACTGCTCATATTGCCTTACTATTAAAATAGTTTTCAATAATAATTTTTACAAATATTTCTTACAGCTCTAATGTGCAGCACAGAGCGCTCACACACATCTATTCATTCACTTCTTCACAGATGTTGATCATCCATTCATGTGCTCATGTTTGTGACTGATGAAGGCGCCATTCGATTGGTCCATTTAGTGTGGAAGAAGAGAGAAACAGCAAATCAAAGGCCTCCTTTTATGTGAGTGTGGACAGAGACTGAAGCTGAACACAAAGTTTCCCCCACATTGTCACAGCTGTCATCTCTGACTGCAGGTTTAGCTTTCATCAAGCCAGCTCACACAAAGAAAGCCTGCTTATGATCAAGCTGCTTCACTCTTCAGCCGTCTGTACAATTATACAATTATATTAAAATGCATATACTGAAAAATGTTTCCACTGCTGACTTCAGGGAGCATCTCGTCTGAAGAATTAATCATGTAAAGAAGAATTCATGTACCTGAGCTGTGAGATAAAAGGCAGACACTGCAGCAAACTCCTCACTTCACTCTCTTCTTCTTCTCCCCATATCAACAGCTCCACTTGTTTCTTCTCTGGTTGGAGTTTCAGCAGCTCCAGGAGGATGGAGGTCTTTCTCTCTGAGAGGTCTATGGACCAGACTGCAGGAGCTGACTGGAAAACTGACTGTAATGATGGAAGGACACTCACACCTGTTTTAGTCTCATAGTCCTTCACATGGGAGCACAGATCCAACAGGAAGTCACACTGATAATGATTGTCCATGTGTCTCTCATGAAGAGGGAATGTCTGATATGTGCACACTGATGCTAACAGCTCCAGGATCTTCTCTCCTGTCTGCTGCTCTCTCTCTGCTGCTGCACAGAACAGACTCACAAAGATCCTGACTGCTGCATGACGATTCCAAACATCAAGACTGCAACAATAAGAAGGAAACATTCAGAGATGATTTGATGTGAGCTGCATTGAAACAACCACACACTGCTGACACACTTTGCAATGTTTGTGAGTTTAATCTGGATCTTTGCTGATTTTCTGTCTTCAGTAAAATGAAACTTTGATAAAATCAGAGTCTGTTTATTTCTTTGGAAGTCAGCAAACTCATAAATTGAGCAGAGGATCAAATAATTATGTCACTGCTGTAAAAAGGTAGAACACTGTGAGAACAGCTGTAATACAGTGTTGTATTATTCATGTACGTCGGAGTATTTGGAGAGTTTAGATTTTATATTTGCTATGGTCACTGAATCCTGGTGTTTCTTGGTTTAATGCAGTAACGTCTGTTTTCTACAATGTTTATATGACAGGAAATGCTGTTTGCGTTGGATTCTCTATGATGAAGGAGATGGCGAGCCACCTCTGAACCTCATCACCTCCTTAGCCTGAGCAGCTGCTCTGAGCTTTCACTGTGCCAGACGAGGAGGCCACGCCCCCTTTCAGCCTTCACCTGAGCTCACCTGTGTGAAAGCACAGCACCAAACAGCTTAGCTGCTGTGTTTCACTCAGGAGCACTTTGGAAGTGAAGCTGACTGGACGTCTTTACTAAAACTGACTGACTACAAACCAGAGGAGCCAACGACAGAACTTCCAAACTCTTCAACATCCCAGAGACACTTTCCTGCATCATCAGGTGACTCCTTGTGATGAGGGAGCAGCTAAAGTAGCCTCGATAGCTTCAATATCAACACTGTGTTTGTGACGTTTACAGTCGTCTGTGACGCTGTGTGAAATATTCACTAGTGTTTTGTGATCATTCACATTTGATTTGATAGAAGAAGTTTCAGCACATTGAAGTTACAGCTCTGAGTGGCTCCAGCTGCTCAGTGAGTCTCTTCCTCTCTTAAAGCCTCAAACTCACACTCTGGCCCTGCTCATGTAATATTCTGCAAACCTTCAGTGAGTTATGTTTGCACTGTGTGATCAATATTTGTATGTTCTGTATCACTTTGTGCGTTTTCCTTTTCCTGTCATGAAGACAGCTCAGACCTGCTGGCGTCTCCAGGTCCTGCTGAGCTTTCAGGTTATGTGATAAATGCTTTGGAAGTCATGGATGGGCCTCACTTTAGACCAGCTCACACAACATGCTTCACTAACAACCAGTAACTGTCTGAATTAACTCAGGAATATCTGTAACACATGTACAACTTTATAAAGTGTTCGTCCATCATTGGAAAAGTATCAGACTGCTGTCATTGAACATGTTATATTTGAGCCTCTTCAGCAAAACTTCATCATGTGTCTCCATGTTTATGAACGACATACTGAGGAGGAGCAATGCTTCATAAATGATGAAACAAGTATTAACTAACACTAATGCTGAAGAGTGTGCAGCTGTTATAAAGTGTTAGCAGCAAAACACTAAACATCAACAATGCAGACACACACAGAGGGGAACAACAACATCTACAACAGCAGCTTCACCTGCTGCTCACATCACACACGTGGAAATCACATATTTACCAACATTTTACAGTTAATTCATTTAGGTTTAGATTTGTTTACACTGAAAATTAGACTCAATTAATATTTTCTGGTTCAGAAAAGTCTTAAACACAAAGATTCACATGTTCGTGGCCACGTTGAGCCTCCTGTCAGTGTTTAGTTTCACCAGACTAGCTCTCTGTACCTGGCTATATCACCATGGTAACAGATGCTGAACACAGCCTGGTGTAGATCAGGTTATGTTCAGTGTCAGATTAAAATCAGCTGTAAGTGACACATTTTCTCTGAGTCTTTTATGTCCAGTCTGCTCTGAGCTGGAGCTCATGATAACATGAACGTCACTTTGATGTGGTGACAAACTCCTTCACCAGATTGTGTGTCAGAGCTGAATGCAGCGAGTAACCTTTCATGTTTAAGTGGATCGAGGTCAAAGTGTCACAGCTTTAATGTGCAGCTGTCAGCTTACAAATAAACTGCAGCACAGAGCGCTCACACACACATTCATTCATTGACATGTTAATGATCGCTACCAGCATCGCTTAGTCTCCTTTGATGCAGCAACAGTGTTGCCTGTGTTGTTATAGTTACATATTGTTTATAGCTCTGTGTCACCTGTTAATGTAACAATATTTCTTATTAATGGAGGTGAAATCAGTGGGTCTACTTTGTGTGGAAGAAGACAGAAATAACGTATGAATGGTCGTTGTGTGGATGTGGAGAAGAGAGGCCCCAAATGCAGGCTGAAGCTGAACATCCTGGATGACTCAAACTGTTTCCCTCTGCAGTGACAGCTGCTTGATGCTGTTTTGTTTTAAAGCCCATCAGAAACACATAAATACCTTAACAGCATAATTATTATTAATAATTTTAATGAAGCTTTTTCCCCAGGAGGTCTTAGTGATGCTGTAAATGTCACTAAGTGCAGTTTTATTCTCACAGACAAACTGTCACATGTTAAAAAACTGTTGAAGGTAAACGTTACAAATTTGTGGACTCGTTTCTATAAACTGGCTTCAATCAAGCAGCAACTAAATTGTCAAATAGAGCTAAAATATTTTCATGAATTATTTTCAGCACTCATTTATTGACAGACAGACTTTATTGTGTGAAGAACGTGTCGTTTACCTGAGCTGTGAGATAAAAGGCAGACACTGCAGCAAACTCCTCACTTCACTCTCTTCATGTGAGCAGCCTCTCAGCTCCACTTGTTTCTTCTCTGGTTGGAGTTTCAGCAGCTCCAGGAGGATGGAGGTCTTTCTCTCTGAGAGGTCTATGGACCAGACTGCAGGAGCTGACTGGAAAACTGACTGTAATGATGGAAGGACACTCACACCTGTTTTAGTCTCACAGTCCTTCACGTGGGAGCACAGATCCAACAGGAAGTTAATCTGATCATCATCATCATCTTCATCCATGCGTCTCTCATGAAGAGGGAATGTCTGATATGTGCACACTGATGCTAACAGCTCCAGGATCTTCTCTCCTGTCTGCTGCTCTCTCTCTGCTGCTGCACAGAACAGACTCACAAAGATCCTGACTGCTTCATGATGATTCCAAACATCAACACTGGAACAATAAGAAGGAAACATTCAGAGATGATTTGATGTGAGCTGCATTAAAACAGCCACACACTGCTGATGCAGTTGTCCATGTGTGTCCTGTATATAATGAAACAGTCAGTGTTGGGAAGGTAAGTTTTCAAATGTATTCCACTACAGATTACAGATTACATGCCCCAAAAGGTATTTTGTAACGTATTCTGAATACTATGGATTACTTAATATATTATCAAGATTTTACAACTACATTAATGTCTCATTGCTGTGTGATTCATTACTATTACTGAAGGTTACTCACCAGACCAAAACCAACTCGACTTAAAATTGATTTCAAACCTAAAACCTTTAGTGAACAATTAAACAAATAAGAGTAAACTGCAATCAGTTACTGGTAGCAATAAAATAATCTTCTACGTCTTCAGCTCTGTCCACACCTGTACAGCTTTTTCTATGTGTTTGGGCCTTTCGTTCACACGTAAACGGCATTTTGAATCATCTAAAACTGAGATTTTTTAAACTCCTTCTTTGCATTTACGTGGACGAGGAATACGGGGTTCATCACACAGCGTCAAAAGTTGTGCGTCTTTTTTCACGTCTTACTATCTGCAGTTTTTACACACTTACTCAGCAGTTACTGTCCCCCCATTTAAAGGCAGAGGCCTCATTATTTTATGTGTAAAGCAGATCCTCGTTTATTGCGGCAGTTAGGTTCTAAAAGATCCCGCGATAGGTGAAATCTGTACAGTAGTCAGCTTCATTTTTTAAAGTTATTATAGATGTTTGAAGGCTGTAAATAACCTCACTACAAGCTGTACACTTTCCTCAGACAGGTATGAACATTTTCACTCTTCTCTCGCTTGTTTAAACACAAAGTTCAAACCTTGTTAGCAAAATAAGTCCAGTATTATAGAAGAAACCAAAGATCAAACCCTGTTTTCAGAACATGGGAACAGCTGCAGAGAGTTCAACATTAATGAATCAATGGTACAGAAGTAGACGAAGCAAGAAGAATGAGTCAAGTTTGACTCCTCTGACTGTTTGGCTTTGCTTAATGCGTCTTATAATCTGAAGAATGCGGTAACTTCTAGCTTCCTTTAGCATGTCCAGGAGTCAAACTTTTGGTGCCATAGTTAGCGTCTTCCTCAGCCTTGTGGGAGCTACCACAGGAGCCTCTGACGGTGCAAAAGGTTTCGTCGACATTGTTGTGTTTGTGGGGGAGAAAACCTACAAACAAACAGCACTGCTAGCGATCGAGGATTTATGTAAATCTGACAAGCTGAACTCGTTCTGTACTGGACAGGAGACACGGCTCAAGGTTGATTGATAATGGTCTGCAACAAATCAGGATGCACAACACAATGCGCTGTTAAAAAAAGAAAGAAAAATGTGCAGAATTGCACGGACCACACTGCCCATCAGGCTCCCGTCTTCAGGGCTGTGCCTGTAACACTGCTCATATTGCCTGACTATTAAAATAGTTTTCAATAATAATTTTTACAAATATTTCTTACAGCTCTAATGTGCAGCACAGAGCGCTCACACACATCTATTCATTCACTTCTTCACAGATGTTGATCATCCATTCATGTGCTCATGTTTGTGACTGATGAAGGCGCCATTCGATTGGTCCATTTAGTGTGGAAGAAGAGAGAAAGAGCGAATCAAAGGCCTCCTTTTATGTGAGTGTGGACAGAGACTGAAGCTGAACACAAAGTTTCCCCCACATTGTCACAGCTGTCATCTCTGACTGCAGGTTTAGCTTTCATCAAGCCAGCTCACACAAAGAAAGCCTGCTTATGATCAAGCTGCTTCACTCTTCAGCCGTCTGTACAATTATACAATTATATTAAAATGCATATACTGAAAAATGTTTCCACTGCTGACTTCAGGGAGCATCTCGTCTGAAGAATTAATCATGTAAAGAAGAATTCATGTACCTGAGCTGTGAGATAAAAGGCAGACACTGCAGCAAACTCCTCACTTCACTCTCTTCTTCTTCTCCCCATATCAACAGCTCCACTTGTTTCTTCTCTGGTTGGAGTTTCAGCAGCTCCAGGAGGATGGAGGTCTTTCTCTCTGAGAGGTCTATGGACCAGACTGCAGGAGCTGACTGGAAAACTGGCTGTAATGATGGAAGGACACTCACACCTGTTTTAGTCTCATAGTCCTTCACATGGGAGCACAGATCCAACAGGAAGTCACACTGATAATGATTGTCCATGTGTCTCTCATGAAGAGGGAATGTCTGATATGTGCACACTGATGCTAACAGCTCCAGGATCTTCTCTCCTGTCTGCTGCTCTCTCTCTGCTGCTGCACAGAACAGACTCACAAAGATCCTGACTGCTGCATGACGATTCAGAACATCAACACTGCAACAATAAGAAGGAAACATTCAGAGATGATTTGATGTGAGCTGCATTGAAACAACCACACACTGCTGACACACTTTGCAATGTTTGTGAGTTTAATCTGGATCTTTGCTGATTTTCTGTCTTCAGTAAAATGAAACTTTGATAAAATCAGAGTCTGTTTATTTCTTTGGAAGTCAGCAAACTCATAAATTGAGCAGAGGATCAAATAATTATGTCACTGCTGTAAAAAGGTAGAACACTGTGAGAACAGCTGTAATACAGTGTTGTATTATTCATGTACGTCGGAGTATTTGGAGAGTTTAGATTTTATATTTGCTATGGTCACTGAATCCTGGTGTTTCTTGGTTTAATGCAGTAACGTCTGTTTTCTACAATGTTTATATGACAGGAAATGCTGTTTGCGTTGGATTCTCTATGATGAAGGAGATGGCGAGCCACCTCTGAACCTCATCACCTCCTTAGCCTGAGCAGCTGCTCTGAGCTTTCACTGTGCCAGACGAGGAGGCCACGCCCCCTTTCAGCCTTCACCTGAGCTCACCTGTGTGAAAGCACAGCACCAAACAGCTTAGCTGCTGTGTTTCACTCAGGAGCACTTTGGAAGTGAAGCTGACTGGACGTCTTTACTAAAACTGACTGACTACAAACCAGAGGAGCCAACGACAGAACTTCCAAACTCTTCAACATCCCAGAGACACTTTCCTGCATTATCAGGTGACTCCTTGTGATGAGGGAGCAGCTAAAGTAGCCTTGATCACTTCAATATCAACACTGTGTTTGTGCTGTTTACACTCGTCTGTGACGCTGTGTGAAATATTCACTAGTGTTTTGTGATCATTCACATTTGATTTGATAGAAGAAGTTTCAGGACATTGAAGTTACAGCTCTGAGTGGCTCCAGCTGCTCAGTGAGTCTCTTCCTCTCTTAAAGCCTCAAACTCACACTCTGGCCCTGCTCATGTAATATTCTGCAAACCTTCAGTGAGTTATGTTTGCACTGTGTGATCAATATTTGTATGTTCTGTATCACTTTGTGCGTTTTCCTTTTCCTGTCATGAAGACAGCTCAGACCTGCTGGCGTCTCCAGGTCCTGCTGACCTTTCACTTTATTTGATAAATGCTTTGTGAGGCATGGATGGGCCTCACTTTAGACCAGCTCACACAACATACTTCACTAACAACCAGTAACTGTCTGAATTAACTCAGGAATATCTGTAACACATGTACAACTTTATAAAGTGTTCGTCCATCATTGGAAAAGTATCAGACTGCTGTCATTGAACATGTTATATTTGAGCCTCTTCAGCAAAACTTCATCATGTGTCTCCATGTTTATGAACGACATACTGAGGAGGAGCAATGCTTCATAAATGATGAAACAAGTATTAACTAACACTAATGCTGAAGAGTGTGCAGCTGTTATAAAGTGTTAGCAGCAAAACACTAAACATCAACAATGCAGAAACACACAGAGAGGAACAACAACATCTACAACAGCAGCTTCACCTGCTGCTCACATCACACACGTGGAAATCACATATTTACCAACATTTTACAGTTAATTCATTTAGATTAAGATTTGTTTACACTGAAAATTAGACTCAATTAATATTTTCTGGTTCAGAAAAGTCTTAAACACAAAGATTCACATGTTCGTGGCCACGTTGAGCCTCCTGTCAGTGTTTAGTTTCACCAGACTAGCTCTCTGTACCTGGCTATATCACCATGGTAACAGATGCTGAACACAGCCTGGTGTAGATCAGGTTATGTTCAGTGTCAGATTAAAATCAGCTGTAAGTGACACATTTTCTCTGAGTCTTTTATGTCCAGTCTGCTCTGAGCTGGAGCTCATGATAACATGAACGTCACTTTGATGTGGTGACAAACTCCTTCACCAGATTGTGTGTCAGAGCTGAATGCAGCGAGTAACCTTTCATGTTTAAGTGGATCGAGGTCAAAGTGTCACAGCTTTAATGTGCAGCTGTCAGCTTACAAATAAACTGCAGCGCAGAGCGCTCACACACATTCATTCATTGACATGTTAATGATCGCTACCAGCATCGCTTAGTCTCCTTTGATGCAGCAACAGTGTTGCCTGTGTTGTTATAGTTACATATTGTTTATAGCTCTGTGTCACCTGTTAATGTAACAATATTTCTTATTAATGGAGGTGAAATCAGTGGGTCTACTTTGTGTGGAAGAAGACAGAAATAACGTATGAATGGTCGTTGTGTGGATGTGGAGAAGAGAGGCCCCAAATGCAGGCTGAAGCTGAACATCCTGGATGACTCAAACTGTTTCCCTCTGCAGTGACAGCTGCTTGATGCTGTTTTGTTTTAAAGCCCATCAGAAACACATAAATACCTTAACAGCATAATTATTATTAATAATTTTAATGAAGCTTTTTCCCCAGGAGGTCTTAGTGATGCTGTAAATGTCACTAAGTGCAGTTTTATTCTCACAGACAAACTGTCACATGTTAAAAAACTGTTGAAGGTAAACGTTACAAATTTGTGGACTCGTTTCTATAAACTGGCTTCAATCAAGCAGCAACTAAATTGTCAAATAGAGCTAAAATATTTTCATGAATTATTTTCAGCACTCATTTATTGACAGACAGACTTTATTGTGTGAAGAACGTGTCGTTTACCTGAGCTGTGAGATAAAAGGCAGACACTGCAGCAAACTCCTCACTTCACTCTCTTCATGTGAGCAGCCTGTCAGCTCCACTTGTTTCTTCTCTGGTTGGAGTTTCAGCAGCTCCAGGAGGATGGAGGTCTTTCTCTCTGAGAGGTCTATGGACCAGACTGCAGGAGCTGACTGGAAAACTGACTGTAATGATGGAAGGACACTCAGACCTGTTTTAGTCTCACAGTCCTTCACATGGGAGCAAAGATCCAACAGGAAGTTAATCTGATATTGCTTCAGATCATCATCATCATCTTCATCCATGTGTCTCTCATGAAGAGGGAATGTCTGATAAGAGCAGACTGATGATAGCATGTTGAGGATCTTCTCTCCTGTCCTCTGTTCTCTCTCTGCTGCTACAATGAAGAGATTCATCAACAACTCAGTTTGATCTGAGAGATTTCCTGATGACTGACAGAAACTGGAAGAAAGAAAAGGAAACATGATGTGATGATTTGATCTGAGCACAACAAACAAGCAGCACTGATACCGTCCTAGATTTGTCTCAGATAAATATCTCCAGCATTAAAAGTACATTAAAGCCATAAGGTCAGTACTACAGTTGGTTCAATTATTTCTATAAAGTAACTCGACTGGATTTTAAACCACAATTGAAGATCACATGAAAACATTGAGTGTTTAATAAGTAAAACCAAAGAGCATACCTGAGTGAGTGGATGTGGGGTAAACGGTGTAAGAGGAACGAGCTCGCACTTTGACAGACTCTGTGATCACAGTGAAGGCAGACTTTCACCTTCCTCTTCCTCTTCTGCAGGACTCTCACAGCTCGGTCATACAGTTGTGTTTCACTGTTGACTGGGAGGTGCAGCTGATTCTCAGTGAAGTCAAGTAAACTCACGTAATCCACGTCCACCTCACTCAGAAGAGAAATGCTCCACAGCTGGCGTGACAAGGAGTCACTCCTACAGTTGGAAGGTTGGTAGAGAAATTCATTAGTTCACATGTAATCAGCTGCTAAGAACTATTATTATATTATATATGATTATTTATTATTATTATATTATTATAGTCTATTTGTGTAGATTCATGCTGAAACCGAAGAACCATGTTCGCCTTTTTTCATGCAAAACTCCTAATTTGTGCAAAGCTGCCAGAGGCTTAAGAGGATTGACTCTGCATACGATATAAACCAGAGACGGGTGAGCTGATGCGAGTCTGCAGCCTTCAAGGTTTAGAAAGTAAATCTTAAACAAGTGTAAAATCTACATTCAAAATACGAACACATATAGTCAGCAGAGTCACCGCAGTTTGAACAGGATGTAAGAATCATTCTGTCTACAGAAATAACACCATATGAGACACATGTGGAGCTTCAAATGTTAGAGATCCTGCAGCTGGCTTTTGGGGCTGTGCAGGGCTCTCTCTTCTGGAAGATGATTGAATAAAAAGAAATATAAAATGTTTTGACCACTATGAGTCAGATTTTCTCTGTTCTATCATGGGGACAAAAGAATCGGGGTTTAATACTAATTTACCTCTTGTAGCAGTTTTTATCTCTGGTTATAAGGACAACTTTACCCTCCTAGGCTGTGGCGTCCACATATGGGGACATCACATTTTGGTTGCCTAGTAGGACTGCCACGATTAGTCAACTATCAAAATCGTCGACGCGTCGTTTGAAGCTTTGTAAGATCCCAAAAGACGCAGGAATAAGTAGCAGGATTTAAGAGTGTAATAACGGCCTGAAACAGAAGATGGCAGCACTGCATGTACAAGGATGCCAGCTGCCGTTAAACCCAGAAGAAGAATCAGCTGTGTCCCAGAATTCATAGCGCAGCCCAGCTCAGTTTCCAACAATGGCGGCAGCTAGTTAGTTTTAATATTACTCTTATTATTCTTTCTGGGTCACAAAATAAACGTTTAACATATTTTCAGGCGAGAATGTAGCTGTGTAAACCTCAAATATCTGCTCAGTTTATCAAGACACCACATATTTTCAAAAGCGCTCCGACGTTTTCGGAGACATCTGTTACCCACTAGCTCGATAGCTAGCCGGGGGCTAGGCTCACTAGAGCCGTGAGAACACCGGACTCCCGGCAAATCGTTTTCAAACCTACCGCCGTCTTTTGCTACTCAGGGTAAATATATATAAGTCACTTAGATAACTTAAAATGTTATTGTTTGGCTTTTTTTAGTATTTTATTTGTTCCTGAGTAAATCTGTTTGGCTGAGATTAAAGTTATAGTTTTTACACAGCTGAATAAACGTCAAGCAGACAGCTGATTATCAGAAGTGTGAGATGCTGGAGAATTTACTCCGGTGTCCTGTTATATTTTAGATAGCAAGGAGTTTATTAAACTTCACCGAAACAATCTGCAAACTTCATTAAAATTTAACAAACTATCATCTTGTCTTTATTTTTAGTTAGCAGAGACCTTAAACACTTACAGCTGTAAGCTAATGATAGTTATATAAGAGCAGATGCTGCTGGTGCAATAAGCTGTATGTTTTACGTCCAATGGATGATCATCTGATTAGTCGACCATCAAAATAATCGTTTGTGGCAGCCCTATTGCCTAGACAACAATACTAAGTTTTGCTCTTTCAAATGAACCACGTGGCTCAAAGGGGCACAATTGTTGTTTCTCATTTTGTTTTTGTACTCGGGAAAAATGCTGCTGTGTTCAGACACCAAATAAAGAGTTTTGTACATCATTACTCAATTGTGACTGTATAGTGTTCTACTATAAAGTCACAAGAGCAAAAAGAAATGTAAAATGAATGAAAGAGTTCGGGTGTTAGGAGGTTAATGGACTGATCATTGCTGACGTGTTTGGGTCTTGCTGTTTGGTTAGAAACTAAAAAACAAAGATACTTCTCTTAAATCTTAAAGGTTTTGACTCACTGTCAGCTTGTTTGTTGTGTTCAGGAGATGAGCTAATATTTATAATTCATTGTACATTAATGAGAAAACTGTATTGAACTAGCAGACTAACAACATCAAAATTTATCTAAAGACATTTTTGTAGAGGAAATCCTTATATTTATGTTTATATGTGAACTAGAGGGTGAGACATTTTGACTTAGTGGATTTTAACTGAACACAAGGTAACAAAGGCAGTATGTTTCTCATTGGAGAATAAAAGCTATACGTGTCTGCCTGATAACTCAGGAGTAACAGCTACAAATGAACACAGCATTAATCTGGGAGATAGGTCTGTTACTCTAACCTTACTTTGGGTTGTCTTTAGCACTGCTCATGGCCTCTGATCATGAAATTAACTTCACAATAATTATGAGACCATGGGTCAGTGTGATGCAGTGGTGCTAGTTTACAAGTTAAATGTGCTTCAGCTGAGACTGAAAATGTCTTAAATAAGTAAGAAAATCTCTCATTCAAATGACAAACGTCCAGGTAAAAGTTAGTTAGCTTTCTGGGATCCCCTCACCTGGATTAATATGTATGCACCAAGACTAAAGAATAATGTTACCAAATACCTAAAGACTACGTACAAACTTTCTGCTGTCTACAACTCACTGGAAACATGATGAAACAAAGCTGAAACAAATCCTTCTCACTACTATGTTTTCATTTTTCACTTTAAGAAAAACACATACTGATCTAAATCACTGAATGCTTTACATTTAAAACATTAAAAACAGATGTACAGAAACCTTTAACTTCAGATCTAAATGTTCTCACTTACCTTTGAAGTTTGCTGAGGCATCCCAGCAAAGGCCTCATTCCCTGTTTTGATACTGTTGTATCCTCCAGGTTCAGCTCTATTTTCCTCTCCTGACTCCGGCTGATTACATAGGCCAGAACACAGCAATGCTGAGGATCAAGAGTCTCTCCACTCACATCAATACAGTAGTCCAGTTTATCCAGGAGGCAGAGGCAGGCATCAGGTGACTGAGACTCATAGAGGCATTGACATAAGAACATTAAGTCCACTTCACAGTCTTCACTGTCACTACAACCTACAAAGGTGGTCACCAAGTGTTTGAAGAACCAGTCAGACGTGTCTCTGAGCTGCTGAGGAGGAAGGAGACTTTCTAACAAATCAATGTTCTTCTCATTCAACAGTCCACACAGGAAAGGGACCAAGTGTTTCATGTGTTTGCTGCCCTGAACCAGACACTGCTGTAGAACACATCTGGTCTTCTCTGGATCCTTTAAGACCCACAGAGCTGCAAAAAACTCCTGAACCGTGTAGTGGAGAAAGGCACACAAGGGTTTCTTTACAGTTGGGCTGATTTGAATCAGAAGCTTGCTCAAAATGGCCAAATTAGCACAGCTGTCTAGTTTGGGCAGTGATGTTAGGTTCACATTTTTCCCTTCTGTTGCACAAAAAGCTGCCTGAGATAAAGACAGTATTGCATCCCATTTAGTGCTTTCATTTTCAGGTGTCTTGGAAACATTTCTCTGATTGCAGAAATGGAGGATATTGAGGTATATTTCAGTAACTGTGCAGGGATGTGGAGAGAAATCTGAGCCCTCAAAGCTAAAGCAGGCGACCACCATCAGGGCGTACATGGGGACGTGGCAAAGAGAGAATAACTCCAGGTTACACAAGACTTTGTTGAAGTGGTTCTCACTCAGATTCTTGGATAAGTACTCTCTGATGCCCTGCTCACTGAAGCCTTTCACTTCCACTCTGAGACAGTCCCAATCCAACAGGAAGTCTGCTGACTCCACCTCTGGTCTGCAGGTGATGATGATCTTTGCTTCGGGTAAAAGGGTCTTCTGTATGAGCTCCAGCACTGCAGACTGAGTTGATGTAGAGGGAACATTTGGTACTCCATCAAAAATGATGGTAACACTGTCAGCATTATCCTTTATGTCCTCTAAGACCTCATCGTTGCCTTCATCTGGTTCACAGAACACACTGAAGAGAAGATCCTCCAGTTTATGGACCTCTGTGATGTTGGGTGCTTCTCTCATATCAAAGTAGAACATGTAATCCAGACCTCTGTTATCTTTCTCTGACCACAGTTTCATCATCTGATGGACCACAGCTGTTTTCCCAGTTCCAGGTTTTCCTACCAAAAGGATTTTTCTTTCATATGTTTTCAGCAGTTCACTGGGAGAGGTTCCATGTTTGTCCTCAGGTATGTAGGCCTTGAGTTTTTTAGTGCGAACCTTCCTGCTTTTCTTGATCTTTGACTTTTTTATTTTGGATGCTGAAGCCTGTCCTGGTGTGTCTAACACAAGTGAAGTGTAGGACAAAGACGTCTCCTTGTTGAACAGGACTGCTTTACTTTGGATCCATGATCTTTCTGAAATCTTCTGAGCTTTAAATTTCAACTTTTGCTGGTATCTGTGACACGGGCTGGGGCCTGAAAGAAAAGAGGTGTAGGAGAAATTAATCAAAAATTAATTTAGGGATTTAACTCATGTGTCACTGAACAGCACTGCATATAAATGAGTGTGATCATGAGAAATCTTGCCACAGACTTCAGTTTGTTTAAAAATACCTTGTAAGTATGTTACATCCATGTTGGTGTCATCCTTGAAGGAAAAGCAGCTGATCCAATAGTTCAGGTCAAATTTGTCTCGTGAAGAGGAATCGGATGCTGTAATTTCCAGAAAAGATGGCGGCCTTTCTGTTCTTCTCTTTCTTGTTATGAAAATACTCCTGAGAAACTCATAGCAGGCTGCTTCCCCCTTTTTTATGACACGGTTCACAATTTCTCTGGTTTTGTCAAAGTCGTCACCCGCTGTCTTTATTTTACTGACTTCTTCCTCTGAGAAAACTTCTTCCTGGTAGAGATGCTCTACAATCCCTTTGAGCCCCTTTAATGTTCCCACCAGTTTGGGCTTGGCCCTCCTGACGTACTCCACAGCGGACTGAGATGTACAAGCCATGTTTCCTTTATTTCCTGGATTTCTGTTGAAAAAAATGTGGATTTAAACAAAATGTAATTCATTTCAAAGATTCAGACTAATATATAATTTTGATGTTGCTCCTGTTCCTAGCATTGCTAGGCTTTGTTTTAAATTAATGTGTCAAGTGTGTTTATAATTTATCCTCAGTCTTTGACTTTTAGTTTTTTTCAGCATTCTGGTTTTTGATTTTATTTTCTTGTCTTCTTTAAATGTTTTTTTTTTATTATTTTGCAATTAACAGCGCCACCACTCTCTTGGTGGCGCTGTCACTTGGTGTTCGCTCGCTCTGCAGTAGAGTATCACTTCCTGTTCCTGCTGAACCACAGTGGTGTTTCTGAGTAGCTTATGTGCTTAGCAATTTAATTAAAAACTTTTAGATACATTTTTTTTCATAGTATAATCTTCGCATGCTTCATCCGAAGCACACTCTCTGTGTACTCACTACCTGATTTATAGCTAAAGTATTCACTCACTGTGTATTTACTGTTTCGCTAGCTTAGCTTAGCTCTCTGTCTCTCTTCCACAGCATGTCTTTATCCTGTCTTCCTTCTCTTACCCCAACCAATCACAGCAGATGGTTGCCCCTCTTTGGGCTCTCACACTCTGAGGGGCCTCTGGATGTCTGCCTGGATCTCCTCCATGCCTGCTTCATGCCCTCATTGGAGGGGCTATCACTCCCCACACCCTCTAGCATATTGTTAAATGGAGAAATGTCTTAAAGCATTCTCAATCATCCAGGAAAGTAAATCTCCAAAAGTTGATTCTGTTCATCTGGACGTAGCGTTTTGTAGGAGAAACGTTTCATCATCCAGGTGACTTCTTCAGTCTCAGCTGACTGCAGGTTTCAATCTTATAAACAAGACATTTGCATAATGACTGAAACCAGCCCACTGAAAGAACAATGGGCTAGGAGGTCAGTTTCTTCATCATTAATATGCAAATTGTCATGACCATTGATCAAAGACCATTGATCAATGTGATGAAATGTTGCTCCCACTGAAAATGCTACCTCCAGATGAACAGAATCAACTTTTGGGTACATGGAGAAACCTTTTGAATACAAGCGCGCTCACGCACTTAAGCAATGCAGTTGAAAAATGTGGGTGCGCCTAACTTTTGTGCTGGTTTTCTTAGGCGCACCAGTGCAATCATGGCAAAAAGTTAGTGTAGAGCCCTGTAGATGAGACCTAAACTAAACACAACTGTAGCGACTTCCACAGTCGCTAGAGGTCGGGGATGGAGTCTGCCTATTTGCCTGACGCGCTGTCAACATTACGCAATAATGCGAGAGGTGGAATTGCTTGCTTGTTTATTAAAGTGCTTTGAGAGTTTACAGAGTAATGTGAACGGCTCCTGATTCAGACTCTTAAACATCACAGGCTCTGATGCAACAAGGGGAAACTCGTGGTGCAGCGGTCAACAAAAACTACGGCTGCAGCTCTCCTCTCAGTGAATGACAGACTGACCACGCCCTCTTAATTTCACCACTAGCACCCACGTGACTCCCGTTACACATCACCATAGCAACCAAACAAATGAAAACCCAGTGATCATCAAAATTCAATACATTTAGTTATGGCTGCTACAACAACAAAACCCTGACTAAATAACGGCACAAGAACTTAATATATTTCCAATATAACATAAGAAATCAGAAAATACAAAATAAACTCAAACAGCTGGGTCACACCCAGCCCCTGACAAATTGTCTGATTAGAAACATCTGGAAAAACACAAGAAGACCCTCACTGTTGTTTAACTTCCACAACTGAAAAGACTCTCAGCTGATCTGCATGTTTCATCATTTCCTCTTATTGTTTTTTACTAAATGTTTATTGCTTAGTGTTCAGTCCATCGTGTCAGTGAGGGGCACAGACCAGAGGGAGGAGAGCAGGTAATCATCATATCTGTGAGCTTTAGAGCAGACTGAAAATTACTACTTTAAATATTCATAGATTAGTTTGAATAGGAAGAAGAAATCATCTGTGGTTCTCATGTCATGTTAAGAAAAAATAATATTACAATTGTGTATTAAACAAGTAGATTTTAATGTGTATTACAGTCACTAACTCATCATGTAAAATAAGCCACAGAAATTAGCACTGGTTACACCGCACAGTGCAAAAGTCTTGAGCCACCCATGACATCATTATATTTCCCTTCTAAGGATCCAGATGTTCTTCTAATTTCTTAATGTCATAAGTTTCCAGGTTTCTTTGAATATGGTGTAAATGTTTGTTTCTTTCTCTGCCTGCTACAAATCTATTGTAGGATTTGCCCAGCTCGCCTCTCCCGGACAACCTTCCGCTCTAAGCTTCACCTCCACCCGCGTTAAGTAAGGCTGCTGCAATCTGCTGCATTGATGACCCCCCCTCCCCTTTGTGATGCTTAGCCCTCACCCTAGCACATGTGGGGACTCCTGGCACTATGGTGGCTCACTGAAATGTTTACTCATAGTACTGTTTCATCGTTTATAGCGTTTTTCTCACAGTACTGTTCATACCGGTTCCTTTAGTGCTTCGACAGCATCTCATAGCTTGTAGATAATTTCTAGTGATTCATTTTGTTTCATGCAAAGTGATGTGACTCCTTGTAAAAGAACATCCCTCAGAACTGGTTTTTAGGCTCTCGTCTTTAGTTTGTCTTTCACTAAAAGTCTTGTTTTCATTACTCTCTTTTGTCACACCTGACTTCCTGTAATAAACTTTGAGATCTGAGAGTTATTTATTTCACACTTGGTTCAACAGTTTCCCTTCATACACACACAAACTGTGATTTCCCTTAATATCACACTGCACCCCTGAGTGAACAGGAGCAGGAAGAAGAAAATATTCTTATTAAACCGTGTCCCCTATCTGCACTCCAAATGATATTACAAGTGGGCACCATCAACCAAGGAACACATTAACGTTTGTCTACAGTTCGTAGCGCAAACCACACAACAAGAATATAACCAGCAATATACCCCACCGCATAATAGCAAGGAGAAGAGAATGACCCCCAGTTAACTCACATTTCTTTCAAATTCATCATATTGATTTATCATTTTAAACATAGCACATTTTAAAACAGCGCATGTTTGTACAACTCTTAAAATTATAATGAGCAGTTCCACAATCTTATAACCGTTGGACTCATTTGTGTAGTCCTGCGAACTGATGCTAAAAATGATGTTTCCTTCTGTCCTCACCTCTTAAACAATATTTGTAACTTGAGGGCTAATATATTATTTTTAGCCTTATTTTGTCTGTAATTTCACTAAATCTTTCAATAGTTTCAATTTTATGAACAAATGATTCGTTTGTCCTCTGTATTTAACGTGAATATGAATCCTTTGTGTCACTTTCTTCTGTAATAAATATGGAGGTTTTATGGTATTTACATATGTATTCCCCCCAAATTTCTACACAGTAACTAAGATACAGGAAAAAGTATAAAGTATGCATCGCCTTGTAGTCTAATAAATCTCTAACCTTACCCAAAATATAAATGTTTTTAGCCATCTTATTTTAAGTGCTTCTGAGTTGTGTCCACTCCCTCGTTTCGGGCGTGACAATCTGTTTTATTTCTCCACTATTAAAAACACTCTGGGATAACAGCTGAATGATTACTGGTTGATCTCCGGGATTTCACAAAAACATTAAACAACAAACTTTCTTTACTGTTTTGTAATGTCTGTAGTTTCTAATTATTGCTTTTAAATCGTATTACTTCACTGCTTAAACTCTTCTGCACAAAGTTTGAACTAGGAAGTCAAAAACATCCGTGTTTGCCCTGGCCTTTGATTTGGTCACTTCCTGTAACCGTGACGGGAAAAACACGAACAGCTGTGTCTGTCAGAGACCCTGCAGTACTGTTAGAATGGTTGATGGATGTATTGATTGATTATTGTTATTAACATTATACATTTCTCGGTGTTACACTGTCTGCTGTAATGTACAATAATCCTTCCCCTGAGTAGCCCGGTATGGCCGACGCATCGCCGTAATAAAGGCAGCCATATAGATATGACCTATATATTTTAGTTTAAAGCGAAAATAACTGAATGTGACGATGTTATGAAACACACACTCGAAGTAACGGCGGGAGTCTGACCGCAAAACATCTTTAAAACTAAAGTGAAAACATACCTGAGCAGCGAAGCAGAGCCTCCGAGCTGAAGCTACTTTCATTTATAAAAGAAACACTTCCTGTAGTTCCTCCTCAGCTGTGTAGGTCCTGCTGGTGTCCACACGATGGCGCCATTGTAGTAGCAGACAGATGACACAAACCACTTCTGTGGACTTTGAAAATGTTTTCAGTGAGAAACGGAAAACATTAAATGACTGAAATAGAAAGATCATTCTATAAATACACTAACAACAATAAATAGCGTGATATACACAAGGGCACAATGAAAATGTGTAGTCAAAAGCTTCACACTGTCAGCTTTCACCAATACAAAGATCGAGCAGACGCAAAACGAGTACCAGCAAAATATCATTGCTCACTCACATTACTCAGTCGTTACACTGCACCGACAGTTTGCAGCTGCATGCCTGAATGTCTTCACATCACGAAGGATTTAATGTATAGATTTATTTTGACTTGTTATTAATATACTCTACTACTTGTTGTAGTTAAAAGAAGTCAAACTTGCATCAACACAACTAAATTTCTCTCCACCAGTCTAAACCAGTCCTACAAATATCTCCCAGTGTGGCAGCACAGATAACCACTGGTGTATAAGGTGCTTCTGAATTCACAATACTTTGATGAAGAACCTGCTGAGTAAACAATCAGCCTGTTATTATTGCTTCCTACATCTGCTTTTTGAAAACCTCCCGTTTAAGAGCCACGTCAGTGTATTTGTATCTGTTCTTGCTGCATCTTCATTGGTCTGTCTCTCTGTTGCTATCTGTCGTTTTGTCTCTTTAGCTCTTCATCTTTTTGTTTTTGTCAGTTTCTGTCAGTGAGCTGGTGAACTTTTGTGTGTCTGCTGCCTTTGTTTGTGTGTTCTCAACATGATGCGCCCCAAATTCAAGCCCTGCACATCTTGCCAGACTCCCAATCAGGAAGCAGAAAAACCTGCTGTCTCCGCTCTGGAAGTCTGTCCACCAAGAAAAGCTCTGACTTCTGCTAAATGGGCCAAACTGGGCAGAAAGTATACAAACACATCCTTATAGAATATGATGTAACACTATAATTCTGAAATATAGTGGGCCATGAAAGATACATCCAACTCATCCTGCAGCCTTCAATTGGAGCCTCCAAAGGATGCAGACCCTGGCTGCGTCCCAATTCAGGGTCTGCGGCCTTAAAGGCCACATTTTGAAGCCAATTGCATCACAGTGACGAAATGAAGGCTGTCCCAACTCAAAGGCTGCTCGAGATGCGGCCTTCATTTCCCTGACAACAACAGCAGACACGTGGTGTGTGTGCAGGTGTCTGCCTCTTATAACCACAGTGATTCTCCTGTGGTTTGAAATCTCACGTGATCTTGTGACGTGATCACGAGTCCACACACTAACAGGTCACCTCAACAAGAACAGATTCAATCCTAATGATTCAGTTACCATAGAAACATGAAATGGTTTGGTTGACAGCACATGTTAGACTGTTGTAAACGTCGCAGCCACACAGTCACACTTCCTGAGTGTTTCTAACATGATGGATGTGAAACACTGAGTGATGCTTCACCACATTCACACTCACAGCTCCTCTGTCAGTGTCTCAGCTATGCTGGCAGCCTGGAGTCACCTGTAACATGACTGTGGGCCGATGCTGAACTCTGACTCTTATATGTGTCTTATTAACCTCAGAGCTGCTCAAACTGAGGGAGGCGGGACTTACAGCACAGGAAGTGATGTCAGAATATAAAGGCTTTTAGTCCTGAGTGAGTGACAGGTTTGACGGTGACATGGATCTCCTTCAGACCTGGATCACAGTCTTCACACTAAACCCTTTAAACATCTTTACTCTGTTGGTTTGATCAGTAAGAACAATAATGTCATAAAACCATGATGTTTCCTCTCCTGATGAATATAGATCCGTGTAGATGAACCACTCAAAGGCTCCACTGAAACAATACCTCACATTAAATATATGATTATAGTCAGAGGGGACTCCAAAATAAAAGCACCTTTAAACCAAGTTCTTTCAGACTAAAAGGAGACAGGAAAGACAAACTGATCAGAACTTCCTGGTGAATCATGTCAAATAAAAGAAACTCAAACCTGTTTCGTGGTATAAGAGTTCATCCAACCTGCAGCAGTGATACTGAAGTCTGAACAACACAAAAACCAAATGAATCTGTCCATCAGTGATAATAAAGATCAGCCTGACATCAATCTGTAACATCAGCAGGACCAAGATCACTTCCACTGTGTTCATCACTGGTAGGTTAAACTGGGAGACAGTCTCTAACATGATGAAACCATAGTCTATGATCTAGAGCATCATAGTGGTGCGCAGGTTCATCCAGGCCACAGTGCTCTACACTGAACAAGTCAAACACCTGGACTTCACCCAGTTGGTGTCTTTGTGTCTTCTTTCTTCAGCTCTACAGACTAACACAGAGAACTGTTTCTAATACATGGCTTATCAGTACGTTTGAGTCCATCCACACAGCTCAATATGTTTCTACTAACACGTTCTACCAACATAGAGGTCAGAGTGAAATAATGAGGTGTTAGACTGATGTTCTGCCTGACACCAAAGAGACACAGGAAGTGTTTGATTCAGTCAGAGGAGTTTGAACTTATTGAACCACCTTTGGTGTCTATGATGGTGTCGTCTGTGGAAGGATGTGTGGAGCAGAAACAAAACCAGCCAAGAACAACACCATGAAGCTCATTTAAGAGAAATGGAAAGCTCTGGTGAAATAAACACAGTTAATCATTTTGATCCCATCAGGTCCTGGACCCCTGCTCTCTGTCCAATCACAGACTGAACACATCAGCAGGACCACCAAAGTCCTCAGATTAGTCCAGGGTCTGTCCTCAGCCTTTGAGAGCTTCAGTTACTCACAGTTAGACACACTAACAAATATGTCATCATCCATCTTCTTCTACACTCTATCACTGATCACTAAAACTAGCTAATTCATCTGGTGGACAAACATATGAAGTGCAGCATGAAGCTACAAATGAAACTGCTTCAGCTACGTGTATATATAACATACTATAAGCTATATAACTATATGTATCGTGTATTATGTAGGTGTTAGAGCTGGGGGTAGAACTGCTGATGGCCTGGTTTTCTATTTCTGTTCCCCATGGTTCACCAGCTCTCACACAACATCAGCACCAATGATCCACGTCCTCATAAACCTCTGAATCAGGTCCTGAAGCAGTGACGTCCTGAGTGAAGACCTCACTGATCACATGACTCTGGTCACCTGACTCAGTGTTTCTGAAGCAGTGTGCTGGGTTTTTAAAAATACGTGGCTGCTGCCTGATGTTGGGCCCACAGAGGAAGACGACTCACTCACTCTTCTTCACTTCCTCCTTAAACATGTGGAAGGAGAGCAAAGTGCTGCCAGACTCTTATTTCTGACAGGAACAGAAGAAACCACAGCAAACTGGTCCAGTTCTTCATCTTCATCACAATCTGTTTATTTCTGATGGTGTCATCAGTCTGAGGTTTGAAGTTTCCATGTCTGTGTGATGTGTGGTGTGAAGGCTGCTGGTTAAACTGGGACTCACTGTTTAAAGCACTGAGTGCTCATAGAGAGATGCTCCATGAGTCCCAGTACAGACTACAAACATAGTGGAAACTTAGCTTTGATATCCACACACTCTGCACGTCTGTGAGTAACTGTGATGAAGATGTGCAGAGATCTGTGTACAAACAGGAGAAAGACTGTAAAGACTCTGTGCTTCTAACAGCCTCTGTTAACATATGTGAGGCTGTTTGTTGTTGTTGCCATGGAGCTTTGCACTGTTTGGGTCAGCAGGTCATGTGATCAGGTTTGTTCTGCTGGACGATGGTTCAGTGTCAGGGTTTGTTTGCATTCATCAATAAATATCTAAATAAATCAAAGACTCCATGTTTGTTCTTTCATCATGTGACCTCTGCTCATCCATCTCTGTGTGTATCAGGATACATTTGGTTCATAATACACGAGTCAGAGAAATCAAAGAAAAGACAGCGTGATGTCCTGTATGGACAGGTGGAAGGAACCAAGTCCTCAGCTGAAACACTCATAGAAGAGTAGAGCTGTAGCAGGTGGTGTGAGGAGGAGGTGGTGTAATCTAGTTAACGCAGTACTGAAACACTCCAGCAGAGGGCGCTGCTAAGTCCTTATTGTAACACAGTTACTGTGCATTCTGATGGCTAAAGATCCAAACGGGACAAAAAAAAATAAAAAAATAATAATAACAGGAAGCCAATGAAGGGAAGCCAAAACAGGATAAATCTGCTCTCTCTTTCTAGTCCCTGTCAGGACTCTTGCTGCAGCATTTTGGATTAACTGAAGGCTAACCATTTCTAAGTCACTGTGGAAACACTGATCAAAGTTAAAGTCTTGATTTGAAACTCTGATTAACTACATGGGCTCACATGGAAAACCACAGGCTGACATTAACATTAAAGTACATGTAGAGCTTAATGCATTCCACTCCGTTTTCCTGAAGTGCACATCTTACAGTGCACTTTTTACAGCCTGGAACAAACATTTCAACAATATGACTTTAAATCTCACATTTCAAATACACTTGATTGATTTGAAATATTCTAATATTATAAGATGATGAGAGGAAAAAGGTTCATGTCCTAAAAATCAAAGTTCATATACATTGCAGTCAGATCAAATGCTTTAATACTTTATCTACATGTTGATATTTGTGTGCTCCCAATTGTTCATTTTTCCCTCTTTCACAATGAAAAACAGAGAGACTGAAAACATCTGGATCATTTGACTCAAATCAGATCTATTTTGTACAGTCACAAGTCCCAGCAGTGTTGTAGCTGGATAGTGTAGTGGTAAGACTATGCAACTTGGGAGTGCGAGGCGCAATTCCAGATTCCCACTTGGTAAGTCTTAGAATGGTGTGGCTACGTCTGCAGCTTTCACTACATCTTGTACCCTGTATGATTGTGTGCAAGCTTTGATTTAGCATTACTCCAGCTGCCTCCCTCTTCCCGCTCCACCACAACCACCCACACATGCAGGGCCTTGGAGTAGGGGTATGTCACCAGGGCGCAGAGGAGGCTACCACCCCCCCTGTCCCCTTCTGGCTGCCTCTGCCTCAATTTTATCCCACAACTTAGACATTCACATTACTCACACTCTCATTACACATACATATAGGATCTTGGGGGTGGGCACGATACACGGAGTCCAAAGTACCATCAGGGTGTACACCCCACCCCTGGCGTCGTTGCCCACCTCTCAATTTTAAATACACGTAGACATTGAGGGCTAGCAGGAGGGACCATGCGCTTACCTGCTGCTCTCTGGCAGGTAGCTCCATGCCCTCCTGGGTTTTAAATGCACCTTAGAACACACATGCATCAACACTACAATGAGCGGGTGGAGGGAGGTTTGGAGTCTTCTCTCACCCCCATTCTCTGCAGCCTGCTGGAGCGGGGGGGCTAGGAGGAGGAGTTGGCCGTCCGACTGCGGTCTGGGGTGTGGGGCCTCCCTGCTGCTGCTGAGTCGGGGCGGTCTGCCTCCCCCCACCGCAGGGAAAAGGGTAACACCACCTGGGTCTGGGTGCAGTTCCCCCCTCCAGGGGCAAGGGTACCTAGACCCGGTTTGTAGAGTACGCTTGGGGAGTGTGATCGTGTGTACAGCGTCTCTTTATGTCTGTCTCCACGTTGGTTGAGTGTGGAGTAAGTGCATATGAGAGCATGAGGGTGGGAATGGATGTTTGTATCTGTGTGTGCCTGTATTTCTGTGTCTATATGTCAGGTTGGGTGTCAGGCGCCACCTCTCTGGGGACATCTCAGGCCCTCCAAGGTATGGAGGCCTATCTCCCCCTACCACCACTTCCCCTGCCAGTGGCGGACTCCCTCAGACATCGGTGCGTTGGTGGTTCTTTGTGTCCGGGGATGGGCGTCCAGGTACACACCGGCTCACTCCTTGGTGGCTGCTTATCGGGGCCTGGAGCCTGGGGCTCGCTCGGGCCACTTCGGAGGTGGGGTGCCCCCGGCCTCTCGGCCTGGGGCTCGGTCACTCAGGCACGGCTGGCTGCCGGCGGAGCTCACGGGCGCGTCACTGCAACCCCCCCTGGCTTCTGCTCCGCGGCTGCTGAGTGAGCCCTCATCTGGGACTCTCCTCAGCTCTTACTGGGACAGTGGCGCGGCTGCCCCTCTGTTGGTCTTCCTTGGTCTCTTGTGTTCTGGGGGCCTCTGGATGTCTGGAGTCTTGATCTCCTCCATACCTGCTTCATGCCCTGGAGGACGGGGCTGCGGCCCCCCCACACCCTCTAGCAGATCATTACATGAAGGAACCTTTTAAAAAAACAAGCGCGTCCATGCTCACAGGTGTACACACGGGTGATCACACACACAAACTACACCCTTTTTGGCTCCTACCTCAAAGCACACTGTGTTCTGTTGATCTTACGTGCTGCACAATAATGTTTAATATTTAATATTTACTGTCATATTCCCATATATCATTGTGATGTTGTTTATTCTATTACTCTTGTTCTCTTCTGCTTGTTTTCTTTTTTCTTTCTCAGCAGGTGATCCAGGTGATTGATATATGCATTTTTTTTCTCTCTGCCCGTTCTGTTGGTTTTTGTCTTTTGCCCTTCTCCCCCGTCCCTCTTCTCAGCTGTTTCTCTTTCCCTCTTTCTTTCTCCCCTTCTTTCCCCCAGTCAAGTCTGTCCCGTATTCAGTAAGTGAAAATAAAATAAACAATAAAAGGTGAATCAAATGGACCATTACGGCAAGGCTGGGATGGTCAGTTTGGTGAAGTAAATCCGTTGGGCATCTTTCTTTGCCTTTAGACAATAATTCTGATGCAAAAGAGCCAAACGGGACAGGCCAAAAAAAAAAAAGGCATTACTATATGATAAATGACTGTACAAACCAATCATTATATATGTACATGTTATTATTTAAAGTGATATTTTAACATACTATTGTGCTGGAGCCGAGCTCACAGTTTGAGATGGACATGAATATATCATGTTAAAGCTACCACGGAGTATTAGGGCCACATTAAGATACAGAAATATTGCTGAACATTTGGAGAATACTGTGGAAATATGGAGATGAAAGTGAAAAATCTATCTGGAGAAAAAAGTGGAATTGTGCAGATTGCAGTTGTTGTTTCAAGACTCTATAAAATGCCTTGTGTAGATGAGTTAGTGAAACAAACTGATCAGTCATCGAGTGATACAACATCCATCTTCTGTATTGCATGAGGGTGGAACCATCGATAACCTTGCATCTGTCCATGACCAGCCGTTTCATTTTCTACAAATCCACCCAAATTTTACAAGCCTGTGTCTTTTCTCCTGATTTTTCCTCTTCCTGAACCATCTTTTCAACGTGCTTATACTGATCACCGCATTGTGTTTATGAGCTCAAAGACAAATCATTGGACACTTTGGAGGCTTTCCTCCACATTTGGGCGGTCAGCTGTTGCTCATAACTTCCTATGCTTGCTTGTGTCAGGTAGAAACCGGAGCTGTCGTTTCCCGACAAAAAATCGTCTGAGGAAGCGAGGAAGACGTGCGGGCAACCAAGTGAGAATACGGAAATACAGGAATATCCTTGATTTTGCGTCCTGCTCGGGGCTGCCGATGTTGGATGTTTTAGCTAAAACGGGCTTCGAGTTGAGTGCATGCCTTCCCCGCATGGTTTTCATCAGGTCGCCGAGCTTTCCTAGAACATGTGAGTGACCATCTCATTGTCCCATGGCTTATGATAAAAGGTAAGAAGTCTCGGGAAGTGTGCAGGGCGAATGTGTGCCAAGTCCCTCAGGATTTAACCAGAGATGCTTCAGCCTCGCCGATTAAGATGACCCTATTAAACTGCCGTTTGATCTCAAATAAGGCATTTGCCCTCAATGATCTTTTGATTAGGAATAACTTGGATTTTAAGTTCCTAACCAAAACTAAGTGGAATATGTAGTTTCTTTTTTTTTTTCATTTTAATGAACTGTGCCAGGCAGACCGTCATTGTCTAACCACACTGAATCTTTCAGGAGATGGAGTTGGGTTGGCTGTTAATCCCCATGGATTAACATGGACATTACATGGCTCACTAAGTGATTCTCTGCATTTAACCCATTCACTCAGTAAAGCAGTGGGCAATCATTTTGCAATGTCTAAAAATTCTAGATAAAGTGGCTCGTCTTAAAATCAGGAAAGCCAAAACTGTCTAAAGAGCTTGGAAAGAAAAGCGTCTGGACTTCTTTAAGTTGTTTGAAGGTGTTTCACCTCTCATATGAGAAGCTTCTTCAGTTCTAGGGTCAAATAGTGCAGAGTCCCAGATTAAAGCCCTGTGGGGGTGTCCCACCGAGAGGGGCAAAAGGGCCCCCTAATGATACTCTACCTAATCACAGGAGCCCAGGTGTGAAAGCCAACACTGTAAAATCCTGCCCTGGTTTACAGAAGCTATCCACAGCTTTAGGCAAGTTTGCCGTAAAACCTGTATGTCTAAGGCTTCCCCAAATCATCTTCAAGCAGTCCAAAATGCTGCATCAAGGCTTTAACCTGCAGTCATAAATTCTCCCAAATCTCTCCTGTGTTAAAATCCTTGCACTGGCTTCCGGTTGGGTACAGATATAAGTTTAAAATTTTTACTTTTACATTTAAGCCCTTACAAGGTGAGGCCCCCACTTATATCGTTGTGATTCTTCAACCTTACTCTCTATACCGGATCCTTAAATCCATTAATAGTGGTCTTCTAACTATTCCACAGACCCGTTTGAAAACAAAGGGGGATCGTGGTTTTCAAACCCCAGCTCGTACACTGTGGAACAGTTTATTCCCCGCCCCCTTCCCCCCACTATGCACCACTGACTCTCTGACTTAGACAGGCATTTGGTTAACTTGGGTTACTTACTACTTACTTGCCTCTGTGCTTCATGTTCTCTCTGTCTCCCCTGTCAGCCATGTCCCCTTATCAACTTTGCGTTTCTATGCCTGTCTCCCGCTTCCTGTTATCCTTTGAAAGTCTCGTGTCCTGTGTTCAGTGTTTTGAGTTTTGCTTTTCCTCTGTGTCATTACATCTGATTAGTCTGAACTGTGTTTCCACCTGTTCCCAATCCTCTTGTTGTCCTGTGTTTGGTACCAACACTTCACTGAGTTCTTTTGATTCCTCAGAGGCATCTGATGGAAGACAAAACACTGCTCAGTAGACCATTTAACACTTTATTTCTCTTTCTTATTACTTCATGAAGGGAGATGCGTCTTCCATGACACGTTGCAGCGGATCTCAAAATGGTGGTGTGCCCCTAACAGTTTTATTACAGAAGCTCTCTCATTCTAGTCTAAACAGTGTCTCAGTAACTTTCCACTAGAAAATGCTCCCCTGTTATCTGCTTTTCCCCGGCAGGCATGAGCGAGAGTCTACAGCATTCCACTTCCCAAGGACACGTAGTGTAATGCCTTTATTTTTCAGTGCTGTGTCCACATAATACTACACTATATGGTTATATGGCATTTTAGTTAATATAAAGCATAGAATTAAGGCACTTCAAATAATTTAATCCCAACAATTGCCTGTGTATTTCAGTCCTTAGTCTTCCCCATTTGTTGTCATGTTGTGCACCCTTACTGCTGTGTGTTTCCCTCGTGCTCCTGTCTAAATCTGTAGTTTCCACCAATAAAGCTGATGTTCTCAGTTAACTTCGCCTGTTGTGATTCCAGCATTTGGGTCCTACATCCTACCTGCCACACAGCCAAACCTTGACAGTTCCTTTAACAGGAGGACACTCTTTACATTCAAGTCAGCACAGAGACACTGAGGAACCACTACGATGAGGCCAGAACCCAAACCCAGGATAAAGAGTTGAGTGAATGTGGTGTTGAAGTGTGGAGGTGGAGATCAGAGTGTCAGAGGAGACTCTGTAGAAGGACAGAGTGCCAGCAGGACAGTCCACATACACTGCTGCTTCTGTTAGAGACAGAGGAGGAGGAGGAGGAGGAGGGGATGGATGTTTCTCTGTTATTGTGACAAACAGATTCAGGACCATCATGAGAGCAGATCAGGCACCAAGACTGATCATTCCCTCCAAACAAACAGTCCTTACAGCGTCCCTTTCTTCTGATGCTTCTGTAACTCACTGATATATCAGCCCATCCTCTCCACTCAACCTCCCAGTAACAGCGACCAGTCAGACCATTTCTACACAGTAGCTGATAACAGTTTTCAAATCTGTCTGGATGATCAGGATATGACTGAATCTCCTCCACATGTGCCACCTTCCTGTTGTTGTCAGACAGTTGGATGTTTGTGTTCACTGTGTTTGTGTCGATTGTGAGTTGACAGGAATCTGATGGAGAGAACAAACACAATCCAGCTGCAGTTATTGATCCATCATCTGTTCATTGATTGGTACTTTGATTATGACTCCTGACATCAGAGATGTGAATGTGTGATGTGACAGTTTGAAGATGGTTGAATGTGTGCTGCTTTGTTTTCATGAATCACATTAAAAACACACTTACACTTCCTCAGACCTGGTGTCAACCATCGGACTCCAGCAGGCTCCACCCTGAAAGGAGGAGGGGGGTCAGAGCAGCACAGTCTCTTCCAGCATGCACACATGGACATTACATGGCTCTCATACACATACTGTCAGACTGTTACTGTTTTCACAAATAGACTTCAATAATATGTTCCATTTCTTACTTCTATTTCTATATTTCTACTTCTATTTCTTACTTCTTGTAGTGTCTGTTTTTGTTACTGTTTTTACTGGAACACTGTAACCAACATAATTTCCTCTAGTGATAAATAAAGTATTCTGTTTCTGATGATTCTGAATTGTCACAGCAAGAAATCCAAGTCAGTTATGACTGAGGATGCTACTATTATCTCCAAACACATACTGAGAGGATGTAGTGTTTGATGGAGACCTCAATCGATAGTCCCTTTTCAATCAGTACCTTCTTGGATCGTCTCAGTACAGTTCATCAATGTTTTCAGGGTTTTCCATTAGGTACCTGGTGCTTTTTTAGTACCCATTCCGGTTCTGAGCGATCCAAGCAGGTACTAAAATGTAACATTATGAGGACTGCATACAATTAGCTTTTCAATAGTGATACTCGATGAGCCCCTGTCTCTCTACTGGTTTAGGCAGAATTTATTCAGTCATAGTTTAGTCTGTCACCTATATTCAGTGTTCAACACTGTAGCTATCTGATAACTAATACATTCTAATTAGAAGCAGAGAGCATGTCCAGCCTGCCATGCTTTTTCAGTGGTACCGTGTATCTGTGCTTAATAGGAATCAACTGTAACTCTTATCATCATTTGTAATCTGGTTTCTCTTTGATGGATTTTCTGATCATCAAAAACCTGCATCAAACTTACTTGTAGATTCTGTTATACTTGGGTTTCTTATATTTCTGTTTTTCTCAGTTTCTCGTGTTTCACAGCATTTTAATAAATCATGATACATCAATGTAATGTTGCGTCCCCTATTAAACATAACTGTGTTCAGCATTCCACACATTCAGATAATGTAATGATTGCGTAGAAGTAACAAAAGAAAAATTCAATATTGATAAATGGTAGATGAGGCAAACAGTTTCTGATTAGCTCATAAGTGAAAAGGTAAGAAACATATCTACAAGAATAATTTCTTCTAAATAGAACGCAACATAACAGTGTGTATGTGTTAGTACCCGCAGGGAAATCTCTGCTCTGCATTTAACCCATTCACCCAATGAAGCAGTGGGCAGCCACCAATGCAGCGCTCAGCGTTCAGTGGAGTCGAAACCCCAAGCTTCTGATCATGGGGCCACCACTCTACCTACAGAGCTATCCCGCCCCTGAACTGAGCTACCCCCCACACCCACACCCCTGCCTAATTTGGCAGTTTCAAGACAGATTTCCCTCTATCATTTATGAATTTATCATCCAAGTAGACTAGTATTTCTTTTCTGAGTAAAGAAAAACCTACTGTGTGTGGTTGCTCAGATCATGTCTGTGGGACCTGAGTGAAGGACACATAAACTGTTTCCTCTTACTCCTCCTCTATCAGACATTCTCTCCATACCTGAGGGTGTCCAGTCTCCAGCCTGGATCCTTGAGTCCAGCTGAGAGCAGCTTCATTCCTGAGGTTCCTGGATGATTGTAGCTCAGGTCCAGCTCTATCAGACGGGAGGGGTTGGAGCTCAGAGCTGAGGCCAGAGAGGTACAGCCTTCCTCTGTGATCAGACAGCCTGAGAGACTGCAGACACACAAAACAATACATCTGTGAATAATTAACCAGAACTTTTAATACTTAATGCTCAGGAGCATTTCTAAACTCAAAATATCCTGTCATCTAAAGGCCAGGAAACTGTTATCCATGCTTTCATATAATCACGTCTTGACTATTGTAACTCTCTCTATCTAGTCATCTGTCACTCAAGCCTTTCCCGCCTGCACTCGAACTCTGCGCTCCTCCAGTCAGATGCTTTTATTAGTTCCACGCTCCCAGTTCAAATCTGAAGGGGACAGGCTTTCTCCATTGCCGCCTCGAAACTCTGGAACAGTCTTCCCCCTTTCATAAAATCCTCTTCGTCCTTGGAAGTCTTCAAATCAAATCTGAAGACCTACCTATTTTCCAAGGCTTTCGGATCTCTCTGACACCCCTTTTATTCTGTTTCAGCTACCCTGGTCTTTTATCTCATTGGATGTTGTTTGCATGTGTAGACACGTATACATGTATTTTATGTTCACGTATGTGTGCTTGTGTGTGAATGTGTACATTTTTGCATACGTATGTGCATATTTGCATGTACACTTTTTTTTTTTTACAAAAATATATGGATGTCTCACAATGTTTCTATGTTTTCATCTTATTTATTTTAATTATTAGTATATTTCTCTGTTCAGCACTTTGGCTGACACCTGATGTCTTTTAAATGTACTATATAAATAAAGATGACTTGACTTGACTTGACTTGACTTATTGGGGAAAACAGGATCATCACACTGTCTTGGAACTCTGGCATGCAGGCCATTTTGCTCAGTCTCTTTCTTATGGTGGACTAACACCATCCTTAACTGAGGCAAGTGAGGTTTGCATTTCTTTCAATGCTGTTGTGGGGTCTTTTGTGACCTCTTGGATTAGTCATTGCTTCATTTTTGGGGTATTTGCAGTCAACCAGTTGCTACTCTTCTATGTTTTCACCATTAGTGGACAATGGCTCTCTCTGTGGTTTGCTGGAATTCCACAGCTTTAGAACTGGCCTTATAACCTTACTTGATATTTAAATTTCTTTGAAGATCTGAAAAGTTTATGTGTGCCCAATGTAAAAATAATAAGAAATCACAAAGGTGGCAAACACCTTTTCACAGACGATAAAAGAAGAAAATAGAAAGAAAATAAAGAAACCCCAACAATCCACCCGGCAATAACACACTTCCCCAGCAAAATTTCAGACAGGTGAGTTACATCTATGATGATTTTTTTAATATACATTTATTATGAAATAAGTGTAATAACTTCATAATTAATCAAGAGAGAAGTAAGGTACAGAATAGGTGGAGGTGAAGAGAGGCTAGGAGGCGGAGTGCTCTTTTAACATGTTCTACCATGGCATAGTTAGGAAGAGAAATGGAGCATGAGTAACTTTGACGGAAGACTATGTGAATAGTGTTGTGGAGGTGAGAAAAGTTTCAGACAGGATTATGCAGCTGAATTTAGAAATGATGGGGGGATGATGAATGTTACGGAGGCAGAGCCTTCAATTTTCAGGCCACTCTTCTCTGGAATGGCTGTAATTGGAAAAATCACGATCAGCTTTTGTGCTATATATCGGTTGTTAAATTTAGCGTGGAAATACTTTACAAACATTCAGAGATGAACTTACAGACTTGCTTTACTTCTCTGGGATAGCTTTCTCTGATATGAAATACCATTTTGGAAGCAAGTAGCGAGGCTCCAAATGCTTTCAGTGTAAAGTAACTCCAGACCGCCGACAGGTCTCGCACGCCACAGGCGCTCTATCACGTGACGCATTCTGGTCTGACATGCTAAGGTCATGAGCTGGGTTACGCCATGTCGCATGTTTTCTAAGTTGCTTTTGTGCTTAATGGATCGGATTACATTTTTTATTCCTTTCTGATATCCGATCAAGTAATTTAGGTCAGCATCGGACTGATACCGATACATAATATCGGATCGGTCCATCCCGAGTTGTAATCATTTTCTAGATATTTAAATTTTCAGAGACAGTCAGGCTTTCATTAATTACTTGTATGCCCAGACAAAGGCAGCTCTAAATTTGTATTTATGAATCCCAGTTAGTGCACATGTACTGTTTGTGAATGCTGCATAATATCACATAGAAAAAAATCCTCTTATTACCTTGCACAACTAATGTGATCATTTAGACAAAAATCTCCAAGAATTTCTTTCATGTCAAGCATTCTAAAAGACTGTGAAATGGAGATCCCATAGAAGCAATATACAGATATATTAATATACCTGTATATTGCTTGTATATACAGATATATTAACCCTTTAAGACCTACCATAGAACCAAGTCTGCCAGAGCTTACTATATATTTTTACATGCTGTAGTGCCATTTTTGGGAGCATTTCAAGTTGCTATACATCAATACAACTGTTATAGCCCAAAATTTAATAACATGGATGTATTAAGTCCATAGTAACTACATAAATTGCAAAAAAAGTGCAATGAACTACAAAGAAATTAAAAGTTGTTGTTTTTTTTTGTTTTTTTCACATAGATTTCTACTTAGAGAAATTTAAGAGGTTTATCCTTCAAAACTGTAAATACAAAAAAGTTGCAAAAAATAGTTTACAACAACAGGAAATTTATTTTGAGTGTCTTCATAGTTTTATTTTTGAAATACACCAATTTTTATCTACTGTAGAAAAAAACGAAAATAAATCGTATAATGTAAATTTGCAAAGAAAACAGCATGTGCATCAAACTAAACTATTTAAAGCAGTGCAATTTGAGTTCTAAGCATCCCAGAAACTATTCAGAAAAGGATGAAGTAAAACATGACTTTTAAAAACACCACTATAGGCTTACAAGGCCTATATGTAAAAAAAACGACATTTTCCGCGAAACGATGTCACTTCCAATTTTGGGCAGGTAATGGCGGACATGCGATAGTTCTCTCTGACGTCTATGTCAATGTAGGACGTGTTATGACCAGCTGATCGGATCGGCAAAGCGGCAAACTGTGACCTAGGACAAGCTGATGGCATAAGATATAAGTACAACTACTCCAGTTTCATATGCAAAAAAAATTATTGTGCTAGCTTACGTGGTTTCGGTTCTACAGGGATTTAAAAATAGTTACACAAAACGCAGCGTGCCCGCTCCGACCGGCTTTAAAGGGTTAATATAAATACAATCTCTGTCTTGTTTTGGATATGGCGATAAAGTTCTACATGAGTTAGATTTTTGACTAATGGTATGAGTCAGATTTTAAAGTAGCATGAGTGAAGCCTGACCTGAGAATTTCCAATACACATTGTTGACTTCTCACTCCATCACACAGAAGCTTCACTCCTGAATCCCGCAGATTGTTGTTACTCAGGCCCAGTTCTCTCAGACCAGATGACTGAAAGCTGAGAACTGAGGACAGAGTTTCACAGATCTTTTCTGAGAGGTTACAGCCACACATTCTGAAAATATATTAACAAGACGACAAAAGACACTGGTGTTAAAGTGTGTTCAAGCTGCAGCGAATACTTAATATTTGGCAATATTAAGTTTTCTTTGATAAATGGCTATATGAATTGTATTTTTTTTATACCATATGCACTTATACAACCTCATAACATCTGACTTGTTTGTATGGACAGCTTGCATGTTTTGGAAGGAACTATGAAAGCTGAAATGTATATAAAGACTTTAGAGCAACATATGCTTACCTCCGGATGACATCTATTTCAGGGAAGTATTCACCAGGGCAATGCAAAACCACATACTGCAACTATTACAACAGAATGGCTTCGTCCTTCATTGACATTGTGAGGAACCTTGGAGTCATTTTTGACCAAGATTTCTCCTAAATTGGCTTCCCTTCATAGGCTCGCTCTTAAATCCAGAATTGAATTCAATATCCTGCTCCTCACATTCAAAGTCTTAAGGAATCAGGCCCTTTCTTATCTTGATGACTTTATAATACCATATCACCCCATTAGAGCAATTCGCTCTCACTCTGCAGGCTTATTTGTTGTTACTAGAGTATTGAAAGTAGAATGGGAGGCAGACCCTTCAGTTTTCAGGCTCTTCGGTGAAACCACCTTCCAGTTTGGATTCAGGAGACAGACACTACCTCTACTTTTAAGATTAGGTTTCAAATTTTTCCTTTTTGCTAAAGCATATAGTAAGGACTGGATCAGGTGACCCTGAATCCTCCCTTAGTTATGCTACAATAGTTGTAGGCTGCCGGGGGAGTCCCAAGGACTCAACATGAAACCCAACATGAAACCCAAGGCACAAAACATGCAATCTTGAGTTTGTTCAAAGGTCATAACTGCATTTACTTTCAGAATAGAAATTATGTTGTGTGTTCAAAGAGCACATGCTTTTGCTCGTGACACATAAGTACACCAAAGTGCTTGCTCATATGAGGTCATATAAGTGTTGGATTTTTTTTCTGTATGTATTATTGTAGGGTCTACCTTACAATGTAAAATGCCTCAAGGTGACTGATGTTGTGATTCGGTGCTGTATACATTGATAAACTGAACTGAATCAAATCGAACATATATTATTGTGCAATGGGAGAGTGTTTAAATTTAACATTAAAATTAACAACTGCATTGATTTAGTAATAGAAAGGTTGGACACTTGCGGGACAGTCACTGAATCTGTTGTTGCATTTGGAGTATCCATCTCACAGTGCAATATTATAAAAGCAGTCAGACAAATATACAAATATTAGCTGCAAGTCCTGCCAAAAGTAACCGTGTTTGACTGTGATCATTACTGCTATGACTGTTACTGACAGTAATTGGCATGCACCGGACAGTAGTGTTTCACTGATATTTCTCGCACATTAAATTATGGCAGAAGGCATAAGCACATAAATTGTTGTTGCATTACATGAAAAACATCGCAAAAATGACCACAACCTCTTTGCATCAGAGTCAGGCAAATAATTGGACAGAACTTGAACACCAAAACACCACAACCTTGATGCCCAGTCGTCTTCAAACTGTTTTGGAAAGAAGAGGAGCTGCGACACCATGGTAAACATGGTGTTTGTCCCAGCAATTTGAGACCTGCAGCAAGCATCACAATTGAAAATTAGCTCATTTTGTGCAGGAAATTGTAAATATCTTACTTTAAACATCTGTTCTGTTATTTAAGTTCTGTCATGAGTGAAATATTTTCTTATGTGAGTTGAAAGTCTTGGTTTTGCTAATTTTATTTATATTTTAAAGAACTGACACACAGATGAAATACTAAATTAGCCTTCTTAGTTGGTATTTTTATCAGCTATCAGAAGAAAAAAAAATATCACTTGACCTCACCTGACAGTTTGCAGTGCACAGTCTGGCCTCTCTAGTCCAGCCAACAAAGGCTTTGCTCCTAAATCCTTCAAGTCATTGTTACTCAGGTCCAATTCCATCAGAGTGGAGTTCTGGAAGCTGAGAACTGAGGACAGAGCATCACAGCTTCTCTCTAAGATGTTACAGCCACTCAGCCTGAATAATTATGAACAAAAATACAAAGTCTATCAAAGTGTTCAAATACATTTTTGTACAGTGAGGAATTGCTAGTGTGGATGTTATTTTGTGTTGTTCCAAGATGGGTATTAGTCATGATTACTCTGTGTGGAAAAGGGTACAAATATTGCAAACTACTGTGACTTGGACTGAAGTGGTCAGAATATAAAACATAACAACATATGATTGATGTTTGTCTAGTTGGCTAAAATTAAACTTGATTGTTAGCTGACCAGAGTTTTTCTAGTTTGCAGTGTTGGCTCTTCATTCCAGTAGAAAGAAGTTTCACGCCAGAATCCCGCAGATTGTTGTTACTCAGGTCCAGATCACTCAGATTAGACAACTGTTTTCTGAGAACTGAGGACAGAGCTTCACAGCTTTTCTCTGAGAGGTTACAGCCACTTATACTGAAATAATTATGAAAAAGGAGACAAGGCTGGTGTTAATGTTTTTTTTCTAGATGCAGTGAGGAGTTACTCATTATTTAGTTAGTCCATCCAGGTTGACTGGATGGAATTATTACATCTTTATAGTCATTTGGAATAAGTAAATAACAAACAAAAAAATAAGTTGCTTTGATGTCAATTGAAATCCCCAAAATACGGATATCCAAAATATGGAAAATATAATTTAACACAGAGTATCCCTTAATCTCACCTGAGTTTTACCAGTGTAGAATGTTGACTCTTCAATCTAGCAAACATAATTTTCACTCCTGAATCCTGCAAGTCATTGTTGCTCAGGTCTAGCTCTTTCAGACTAGGCGGCTGGCAGTCGATAACTGTGTACAAAGTTTCACAGCTTTTCTCAGAGAGGTCACAACCACTCAGTCTGAAAATGGTGAGTAAGAAAGACAGATACATTGGTTTTAAAGTAAGTCCATGGACAAACACAATATTTGTTTTGAATATTTCATCACTTGATTAAAATCCCATTGCTTAATGTTAAACAAGTCACCTAATTAGCTTCAATTCTTTTTGGTTTGTACTGTCATTTGAAAAGAAAAGAAAAAACATTTTATCACTTGATCTGACCGGAGGCTTTCCAGCTTAACGTGAGGACTCTTCATTCCACCACACAGAAGCTTAACTCCTGAATCCTGCAAGTTGTTGTTGCTCAGGTCCACTTCTCTCAGATTACAAGACTGGGAGCTGAGAACTGAGGACAGAGCTTCGCAGCTTCTCTCTGAGAGGTTACAGCTACTTAGTCTGAAAATTTATGAAAAAGAACAAAAACACAGTCTTCACTTTTAGTCTTCATTTGATTTGTATTGTTTTTCCCTGCTCCTGTTTGCAGAAACCACACCATGTGCTACCTTCTTCTACCATCAAACTAAATGTAAAAAAAAAAAGGTCTTTTACAACACTGGAGTACAATCCAGCCTTAACCTGACATACACCTTTGTCTGAAGGACATCTTGTATGACATGACCATGCTTTAGAGATTCACAGAATTATATTTTTAAAAAGTAAACATATGAGCAGTTATTTACTTACAGAGCTTTGTTCGAGGCTTTGACCACTGGCAGCAGCCTCAGAAGAGTCTCCTCTGAAGCAGAGTATTTCTTCAGGTCAAACACATCCAAATCTTTTTCTGATGACAGTAAGATGAAGACCAGAGCTGACCACTGAGAAGGAGACAGTTTATCTGTGGAGAGATTTCCTGATCTCAGGGACTGTTGGATCTCCTCAATTAGAGAACAATCATTCAGTTCATTCAGGCAGTGGAACAGATTGATGCTTTTTTCTAAGGACAGATTGTTTTTGATCTTCTTCTTGATATACTTGACTGTTTTCTGATTGTTCCGTGAGCAACATCCCGTCCATGTCAGAAGGTCTCGTAGGAGAGATTTATTGGCCTGCACGGAAAGACCCAGGAGGAAGCGAAGGAAGAGGTCCAGGTGCCCATTTGGACTCTCTAAGGCCTTATCCACAGCACTCCTGTGGAGATATTTTGAATTATTTTTCTTCCTAAATAATTTAGACCACTTGGATGCTGTTTGTTTGTCTTCTACCAGGTTGATGCCAGAGTTAATGAAGGTTAGGTTGACATAAAGAGCAGCCAGAAACTCCTGAACACTCAGATGGATGAAACAGAACACTTTGTTCTGATACAGTCCTCTCTCCTCTTTCAAGATCTGTGTGAACACTCCTGAGTACATTGAGGCTTCTCTGTTAGCGATACCACACTCTGTCAGGTCTGATTCATAGAAGATCAGGTTTCCTTTCTGCAGCTGATCAAAAGCTAGTTTTCCCAGAGATTCAATCATCTTCCTGCTCTCTGGACTCCAGTGTGGATCTGTCTCAGCTCCCCCATCATACTTGACATTCTTCACTTTGGCCTGCACCACCAGGAAGTGGGTATACATCTCAGTTAGGGTCCTGGGCAGCTGGCCTCCCTCTCTGATTTGCAGCGCATCCTCCAGAACTGTAGCAGTGATCCAGCAGAAGACTGGGATGTGGCACATGATGTGGAGGCTCCGTGATGTCTTGATGTGGGAGATGATCCTGCTGGCCTGCTCCTCATCTCTGAATCTCTTCCTGAAGTACTCTTCCTTCTGTGAGTCAGTGAACCCTCTGATCTCTGTCACTCTGCCAACACACCCAGGAGGGATTTGATTAGCTGCTGCAGGTCGTGTGGTTATCCAGAGACAAGCAGAGGGAAGCAGTTTCCCCCTGATGAGGTTTATCAGCAGCACATCCACTGAAGTTGACTTTCTAGGGTCAGTTAGGATTGTAGTTTTGTGGAAGTCCAGAGGAAGTCGACACTCATCCAGACCATCAAAGATGAACACAACCTGGAAGTCTTCAAAGCTGAAGATTCCTGCTTCTTTGGTTTCAGTAAAGAAGTGATGAACAAGTTCCACCAAGCTGAACTTTTCCTCTTTCAGCACATTCAGCTCTCTGAAACTGAATGGAAATATTAACTGGATTTCCTGGTTGGCTTTGTCTTCAGCCCAGTCCAGGGTGTATTTTTGTGTTAAGAATGTTTTCCCAATGCCAGCCACACCTTTTGTCAGGACTCTTCTGATTGTTCTTTTTATTCCAGGTGAGGCTTTAAAGATGTCTTCTTGTCTGATTGTTGTTTCTGGTCTGTCTGGTTTCCTGGACGCACTTTCAATCTGTCTGACCTCATGTTCATTATTGACCTCTGTAGTCCCTCCCTCTGTGATGTAGAGCTCTGTGTAGATCTGATTCAGAAGAGTTGGGTCTCCTGCTTTAGCGATCCCCTCGAAGACATACTGGTACACATTCCGTAGATTAGCCTTGAGTTGGGGTTGACATTTTTGAAGAGTCTCTGAAAAAATGGACAAGCTAACATGGTATTGTCTATTTGTTATAAACGGACTATATATACATACACATATATACATACATACATACATATATATATACGTATATATATACGTATATATATATGACACCACGGTGATTGGCCTCACCACTTCCTGCCATAAAGGACATCTACAGGAAGCGGTGTCTTAAAAGGGCTGGGAAAATCATCAAAGACCCCAGTCACCCATCACATGGACTCTTCACACTCCTGCCCTCTGGGAGGCGCTACAGGAGCCTCCGGACTGAGACCACCAGGTACCGGAACAGCATCTTCCCCACAGCTGTCAGACTCCTGAACTCTGCCTCCTGACATCTGACCCACGTTAAACTCATGGACTGAACATACACACACCCACAACCACCTACACACACAATGGACAACTGTACCCTCAAACACACAATAATAAGATGGACTGAACCACCACTCACAACCACTAGCACTTTATATAGCCTCTGTAGAAATTATCCACATATCTCACTTATCTTAACTGCACTACTGTATAGTTCTGTGTAAATAATCATTCTGTACATACGATAATTTTTAATCCTACAACTGTTTATAACTTGCATAGTTCCCATTTCTGTATAACTGTATATCTCAGATTTCTGTGTAGTTTTTTATTTCATATTTATATCCTGTTCATAGCCTGTACTCACTACAGCCTGTACATACTTATAGTTATAAAATATTCATAACATACTTCATACCGTGTACATTATAACATACCATAATAGACCCTTTTTTGTAATATACTTACATATCTATATTATTGCTAATACATATTGTAATATATCTATATCACTAAAGCACTTCTGGATGGATGCAAACTGCATTTCGATGCCCTGTACCTGTGCATGTGCAATGACAATAAAGTTGAATTCTATTATTATTATTATTATTATTATTATTATTTATATATATATATATATATATATATATATATATATATATTTTTTTTTTTTTTTTTACTGTATCTACAGGGATTTGCTAGCTTAACATGGTATTAGCTTAGTTCTTAATTGAAAGACTGGCAGTATGACAGCAGCAAGTGACACCAACACTTTCCTGCTCAGTGAGTCACACCTCAGTTAGTCAGTTGTATTCCCGAGGCCAGAGGAGGTGACATTTAAGTAAATCTGAAAATGTTGGCTCAGGATAACCATAAATTAGGTAAAAAATTTACATTGACAGTAATGGGCGATTGTGGCTTAAGAGTTGGGAGTTCGCCTTGTAATCGGAAGGTTGCTGGTTCGAGCCCTGGCTTGGACAGTCTCGGTCGTTGTGTCCTTGGGCAAGACACTTCACCCGTTGCCTACTGGTGGTGGTCAGAGGGCCTGGTGGCGCCAGTGTCTGGCAGCCTCACCTCTGTCAGTGTGCCCCAGGGTGGCTGTGGCTACAATGTAGCTTGCCATCACCAGTGTGTGAATGGGTGGATGACTGGTTGTGTAAAGCGCTTTGGGGTCCTTAGGGACTAGAAAAGCGCTATACAAATACAGGCCATTTACCATTTAATGACACCCGGATTAAAACAACACCAGGAAGTAATACTGTCAGAATTAACAAAGCGCTGGTTGATCAAGAGTGGCAGCAATCTGATCTTGTGGAGGGAAATGTTGTTTGGTAGTGGAGTGAGTAACCAAATGCAGGTCTCAGCAGGCATAAGTCAAACTTAAAACACAGCTTACACAGCTAACAAGTAACCAAACATGGCAAAGAAAGAGCAGACACCGGTGACTCAAGTTAGCAACTTGGGAAACAAAACTGAACACAATACATACAGGACAAGAGACAGAATAACCAGTATAAAACACAAACCTGACACTCCAAAGTAAAATTATAATGTAAAAACTGGTTGAGAAAGGCCATTCTTATTGGTTGTGCTTGTATCTCATGCTCAGTGGTGCAGTGAAACTACACCAACACCCTTTGTGCAGGTTTTTGCACTAAGGGTGTTGGTGTAGCTTAATTTTAGCTGATGCTGACTCTCAGAGAGAAGCTGACCTTGCAAAATAAAAAATACATACTGGGACGACGGAGACACCACACGAAAACAAGCAAAACGTTTTTGCATTAAAAACATTTCCTAAGAGTATTTAACTCTTACCTTCTGATGAAAGTAATGAAGGTGCCTGAACTGAGGGATTTCCTGTTGGATGAAAGAACATTTTGAATCATGGCCTCTTAAAAGTGATTTATTAATTAGATTAGATAGTAATTTATTAATACCTTGAGTGGGTTCCTCCGAGAAACTCAGTATAATGTTGTGCCTGCATACTGCATTACTGTGTTGAGTGTCTCTTTTCTCAGACTGACCTTGACTCATCATCTCTAAAATGGATGTCGCCAATTCTATCACATGGTCAGTAGTATATGTCTGCACCATCAAATCTATAGTTTCCAGTCTGTTTGCTTTCTCCAGATGGCACTTCCGAATGGTAGTGAAATCACCTACAGGTACATTCTGTAGATACCAGTGGAAATGTTTCAGCTCCTCTTCTCCCAGATTCTGCAGCATATACAACAGCTGCTCCTGTACAGACCGTTCCATATTGCATCTATAGACACATTAAAAACATCAATGCAGAAAGACAATCAGTGTTGGGAAGGTTACTTTTAAAATGTATTCCATTACAGAATACAGAATACATGCCCCAAAATGTATTCTGTAACGTATTCCGTTACGTTACTCAATGACAGTAACGTATTCTGAATACTTTGGATTACTTAATATATTATCATGCTTTTTACAACAACGTGAATGTACTATTGCTGTGTGATTTATTACTATTACTGAAGGTTCGCGACTCCGAACTGTAGTAAAGGGACCTCTGACTAATACGGCGGGGTCCCTGTCGGCTCGTAGCCGAAAAATAGCTTTACTTTGTTGTGTGGGTCAACTTTTCTTGCGAGAGACAGAGAGAGGCGTTGAAAGACTGCTCCAACGGAACTTATTGTTTTCGGAGGAAAACACGAACACGGTGTACAGTCGAGTCTTAATAGCTTACTTACAACTGGGCTCATCAGGCACTCTTCTTGGCTGAAGTGGTTATTATTATATTTACATGCTTCCAGCTCCCGTTTTTCCTCGATGACAACTCGTACCTTTCCACTCCCCTTTTTCTCCCTCCTCGCGCTCACAGACCCATAACGTGTATGGCAGTCCATTCTCCCTGCAGCACGGACTACACTGCCCATGATGCTACATTCTTTAGAGATATGCTTGTAGCATTCTGCCTGTTAGCTTAGCACAACAACAACAACAACAACGGAAAGGCGCTCTCTCACCCAGGAAACACACAGTCGCAGAGAGAGAGAGAGCGTCGGCCTGTAACCATGGCAACCGTAACGCTGCCGCCTGGAACTACAGAACGTAGCTGTCAAACAAAACCCAAACAGTCCTGACCCGCGACAATATGAAACAGGAAAGTACCGCAGTGTAATCCATTTATTTCAACAAAGTAACTGTATTCTAAATACCACCTTTTTAAATGAGTAACTGTAACGGAATACAGTTACTCATATTTTGTATTTTAAATACGTAACGGCGGTACATGTATTCCATTACTCCCCAACACTGAAGACAATGTAATCTTTTACTAATGTACATTTACAAAGAAATATGTAATATTTCTTACTTTTTTGAGAAGGTTATGTATGTGTGGTTGTTTAGGACTACAGTGAATAGGGGAGTGCTTGTTCCACAAACTGCGGTTACAGTACTTTTGCATATAAAAGAAAATCTGTTACATTTCAGGTCTTGTCAATGATTTCACAAAACACTGAAAAACCCTATCAACATGAGATCCTTGGGCAAGATACTAACCCCAAATTGCTTTCCGATGCATCCATTCGAGTGTGAATGTTAGTCAGAAAGCACTAAGAAAAATGTGCTTGTGTCAATGGGCACAAGTTATATAACGCGCTTTGAGTGCTCAGAAAAGCGCTATATAAGAACTAGTGCATTTACCATTTGAATCTGGTGACTTCTGGTTAGGCCAGATGGAACAGACCCATCATAACTTTACATATGAAAACAGATTTTTTGGTTATCGTAACATTAGATAAAATAAAGACTTAATAGATTTAGTAAGTGAAAAAGAAACAGTCTGCAGCCTACACCTATTGCAGCATAACTAAAGGGAGGATTCAGGGTCACCTGGTCCAGCCCTAACTATATGCCTTAGCAAAGAGGAAAGTTTGAAGCCTAATCTTGAAAGTAGATGTGACCCGTGGTAGGTACCTAAAAATAGGACAGAGCCGTAGGCGCACAGTCAATTTAAAGGAGTTTAATTTTTAATACAAAACAAAAGAAACAATGTAACAGCGGCACCTAAAAACAATTAGAAACGTTACCTTTTGGAGATGATAAAACTATGCGATTGCCCGTGAGGCAGGACAAGCGCTGCGGGGGACCGTTCAAAAACAAATCAACATAACACACAGGGTAAACATAGACGGCAACTCCAAACCCAAATGGGTAAAACACTATAGAAAAGAAGTCAAATCTTTGGTGCCGTCCTCACTCAGGCCCACCGCTGTGCATGCAAAAAGCGGTGAGACAAGAAGGATTTGTTTTCCCCTGCAGCGCCTTCACCGCCTGCGGCTATATATATATATATATATATATATATATATATATATATATATATATATATATATATATATATATATATATATATATATATATATATATATATATATATATATATATATATATATATATATATATATATATATATATATATATATATATATATATATATATATATATATATGAGAAAAAAAAAGGTTAAAATACTAAAAGAAAATCAATACCTATGGTGCCTACTGATACAGAAAAAAATTAAAACAAACAACAAAAACCCTCGACAGCCGCAACAGTCAGTCTGCCGATTTACACTGGTTTAAAACAAATTAAAACACACTGAGGTGTCGGGTCCTTTGCCCGCAACCAGAAATCCACCTGGCAAAGCAGCAGCTCGGTATTCTGTAAATAAAAGGCAGGAGATCACTTAGCTGGACAGTAAAACACAGGAATATTCCTCTGCTGAATTGGTTTTTGTTACCTGTCCACAAGTTCGTGTCACACCCTAATAAATGTGGGTCAGTGGCGATGAAGTCCACTATACCGTTCCCACGGGAGCAATGTTTCCCACCTACAAGGGTGCAAATAACTGTAAACCTCCTGCCAACAGCCAGAGCTCAAGTGGTACATTGTTATGTAACCTACCGTTCTACCAGAAGGTTAGGGGAAGACCCGTATCAGACTTTCGTAGTTAATAAAACACCAACTTGCCCAACTCTGACCAAGCACTCGCAGTTCAGGTTTGCAGAGAGATACCCAATTGCCCACACCTGCGCTTATAAAAGGAGCAAAGACCAGCTCCGCCCACCAGGGGCGGTCCCGAGTCTCCAGGTCTCACCTGTCACATAGAGATAGTGTCTGTCTCCTGAATTCATACTGGAAGCTGGTTCCACAGAAGAGGGGCCTGAAAACTGAAGGCTCTGCCTCCCATTCTACTTTTAAATACTCTAGGAACAACAAGTAGGCCTGCAGAGCGAGAGCGAAGTGCTCTAATAGGGTGATATGGTACTACAAGGTCATTAAGATAAGATGGGGCCTGAAAACTGAAGGCTCTGCCTCCCATTCTACTTTTAAATACTCTAGGAACAACAAGTAGGCCTGCAGTGTAAAAGCGAAGTGCTCTAATAGGTTGATATGGTGGTGACTGTGCTGAAGAGGAAGCGTGTGTGTGGATTACGCCCTCTCTCTGGAGCCCCTTCCAACTCACTGCACATATATGTAGCACTGAGTTGTTCCCTGTTGTAAATAAACTGTCTTCTTTTGATTGCAAAGAACTCTGTCTGCACGTGAGTCCATCCAGTAGCCATGACACTAAAATTAAGTTATTGACTTGTTGAATGCTTTGACATAACTTGTTTTGGTTAATTATTCAGTTTTGTTTACCAAGCGTTATTTTGCGATCTTGTTAGACAAACATGATGCCCGTTCGGTTAGCTTGCTAGATCTGGAGACTTGGAGCTGTTTCTTTGGTGAGAAAAGTAACAGTTGCAGTTGCTAAACATGCTGAAATGCTTGGTCACCATTGTTGTTATAATTTTGTACCAAGTCAGCTGCCTTAAAGGAACAGTATGGATTAAATCCTTTAGTTTCATGAGTGGTGGGGACGAGATTACGATTTATTACAATTATTACAAGTAAAGAAAAGTGGAAGCAATTTAAAAAAATCCCTAAAAGTCAGCTGTGGTGGAAGATTCTAAAATAAAATTGCTTCTGTCAGATTCAGAAGTGTTTTCATTAAAATGTAAACATTAGGGACAGTGTCTGATTTAACAGCATGTTCAGGACATAAGTATAGAAGTTGTATTTTAATTTTATAACAAGTTCAGCTATTAAAGTGCAGAGCAGAAAATGGGGAAATGTTCAAATGGAGCAGACAAACTTAAAGAGAACAGAGAAGAAAATTCAAGGATCTCAAACCTTTAAAGAACGAAGTGCCTCTAATGTCTGAGTGTAAAGATTAATTCAAAAAGAGCCCTGCTGCTGTTCTTATTCCAGATTTATACTCACATGTGCTAAAAGACGGAAGACAGGAGCCTCGTTGGTCCAGCTGTGAGTCCGTCGCCGTGAACTATGGAATGGCAAATTTGTGCTTTTTGTGCTGGAACTAAGCTGCATACAGCTGATGTTAGCCAGGAAAACATTACCTTGACATGGAGCTTCAGACAAACACAATAATTTCAGGTCAGGAAAGAGAATTGAAATTTTAATGAGGAACCAAACACTGAAGAGGCATTTATAGGGAAATTAGAATTGAGCAGAAACAGAAATGGATCTGTGTGGATCAGCTGCACTTTGACAGAAACTTTTATACCGAGAATATTTCCTACATATTTTAGACATGAAGCAAAAATGTATTTGATTTCTTACATGTTCATGGACGGATGGACGTGTTTAAACTGCTTCAACGTCCCATGTCTTCTATTTAAGTATGTCTGTCTGTGCTGATTTGTCGCCCTCTCGAGGTCAAAACACAAAGTGCATGATGTCAGAGGTCAAAGGTCAGAGCTCCTGTGGGTCTGAGGGCGGCCTCATGCTGGAGAAGGATGAAGGAGTCTGACCTGAGCCAGTGTTTGACATGAACACATCAGCACTGCTGTCAGTGAGCCTGACAACAGCCGTTAGCATCATTTTAGTGTTTCAGTCATTTAAAAACGCTTCCCGTCACTGTGGAGGTTACTAACCATAACCATTTTAGTCTCTTTGCATCTTTAAATGCAAACCCATCCAGACTGTAGCAGAGCAAAAGAAGGTGGAAGCTGTTCTATGATGTTCATATCAGAGTTCCTGTTTCCAGCTCAGACGTGTTAAACGCTGCTGCTGTGCTACATTTGTCACTTCCTGCTTTCACTACCATCCATGTCAAAGTGCTGATGTCATCTTAACACTTTAACACTACGTCTGACATTTATTCACTGTCATCACAATCACACACAGCTGGATTAGCACCAAGGCAAAGGTCTGAAAAGCTGAAAATCAGCATTTGATTATTATTATTACATATCCTGTTTATGTGGATGCACTTTTCTATCTGTCAGTGCTGAAGCAGACGTCACTGATCACATGACTCTGAGGGATGTTTCCAGTACGTCGCTGAGTCTGAGCCATGAAGATTTAAGGCTCAGCTTTGAAGGCAAAGCAGGTCTGAGCCTGTGTTAGCAAGCTGTACCTAATAAAGTGGCAGCAATGACTCAGTGATCAAAGCCAGCAGGGGGCAGCACAGAGAGGTGATGTCATAGAAGCAGGCCGACATCAGACTGCTCATATTCCACAATCTATACCTGAAATAATCACCAAACACACGCAGAGCAGAAACATGTGGAAACATCTGGACCTCAGTCTCAGTTTGATCCCTCGGAGGTTTACCTCAGTCCTGCTCCTCTGCTTCCTGTTTACAGCGCACATAATGCTGTGTACTGAGAGTCATGTGGTCAAAGTGAGGCCCTGGTACTCTGACAGAGAGCCAGCACAGTTATCCTAATGTGTGACATCACTTCTAACCAGACAGCATTCAGCTTTCACAGCAGCCAACATCCTGTCAAACTGAGCATGTGCAAACACAGCTCTCAGCTTCCATTCAATTCAATTCAATTCAATTTTATTTATATAGCGCCAAATCACAACAAAAGTCGCCTCAAGGCGCTTCATAGATACAGAGAAAAACCCAACAATCATATGACCCCCTATGAGCAAGCACTTTGGCGACAGTGGGGAGGAAAAACTCCCTTTTAACAGGAAGAAACCTCCAGCAGAACCAGGCTCAGGGAGCGGCGGGGCCATCTGCTGCGACCGGTTGGGGTGAGAGAAGGAAGAAAGGATAAAGACATGCTGTGGAAGAGAGACAGAGGTTAATAACAGATATGATTCAATGCAGAGAGGTCTGTTAACACATAGTGAGTGAGAAAGGTGACTGGAAAGGAAAAACTCAATGCATCATGGGAATCCCCCGGCAGCCTACGTCTATTGCAGCATAACTAAAGGGAGGATTCAGGGTCACCTGGTCCAGCCCTAACTATATGCTTTAGCAAAAAGGAAAGTTTGAAGCCTAATCTTGAAAGTAGAGATAGTGTCTGTCTCCTGAATCCAAACTGGAAGCTGGTTCCATAGAAGAGGGGCCTGAAAACTGAAGGCTCTGCCTCCCATTCTACTTTTAAATACTCTAGGAACAACAAGTAGGCCTGCAGAGCGAGAGCGAAGTGCTCTAATAGGGTGATATGGTACTACAAGGTCATTAAGATAAGATGGGGCCTGATTATTTAAGACCTTGTATGTGAGGAGCAGGATTTTGAATTCAATTCTGGATTTAACAGGAAGCCAATGAAGGGAAGCCAAAACAGGAGAAATCTGCTCTCTCTTTCTAGTCCCTGTCAGGACTCTTGCTGCAGCATTTTGGATCAGCTGAAGGCTTTTCAGGGAGTTTTTAGGACTTCCTGATAATAATGAATTACAGTCGTCCAGCCTGGAAGTAATAAATGCATGAACTAGTTTTTCAGCGTCACTCTGAGACAGGATATTTCTAATTTTAGAGATGTTGCACAAATGGAAGAAAGCAGTCTGACATATTTGTTTAATATGTGCATTGAAGGACACGTCCTGGTCAAAAATGACTCCAAGGTTCCTCACAGTGTTACTGGAGGCCAAGGTAATGCCATCCAGAGTAAGAATCTGCTTAGATACCATATTTCTAAGATTTTCAGGGCCGAGTACAATAACCTCAGTTTCCATCACTCACAAGCTCCACCCTCCACTTAAAAGCCCAGAACAAAGTTTGTGACCAACACAGCGCAGACAGAGGTGATGTCCACGCTCTGTTTCTGGGTGGGAAACTCAGCTGTGGTTGTGGCTGTTCCTCCCCTACAATCTCTGATGTCACAGCTGCTAAATTAGACTGAAGAAAACAGCATAAAACATTGAGACAGAGAACGCTGCTCCATCCCTGGACCCAAATATATGTTCCACCATCATGCTGCAATGAATCTTGGAATAGGGTGGGCCCACCTGTCCTTCAAATCCAGGGAGAAGGAGGATGCGTTTGTGGGAGCCTGGGATTCTGGACGGCCTTTGTGGCCTCGCTGTTGTGTCATCAACCTTCAGAGGAAGCAGAGGCTGAATTCAAACACAGCCGCTGACTTCCTGTGTTCTGCTCTGACAGCTGCCATGTGTCACAGTATGGATAATAAAGCCATCAAACTTCACTCAGCTCCAATAACAACATCAGTGTTTGATGTCCAGAGGATTCATGAGCTTTAACCGTGATAGAAGCAGGAAGTTAAGATGAACCATGTTGTGCCTGAAGGACAAAGCTGAAACATACAGATGTGTACAGATGTGTCAAGCTTTGGACGTAAACACAGGTGGAAAACGAAGCAGCAGTCATGTTTGGAGGCTCACTGAAATCATCCCAGCTGACAGTAGAAAAGTTTGACTTTTAAAAACAACAAATGTATTTAATAAATCATTTTTAGAACTTCAAAGCACCAAGTCTATATACATGCTTTACATGAAATGAAGCAAATGCAAACTCAGCTATCATCTATGCAAATACTTTAAAGTGTTTCCACTACAATCAGTTTCAGTTTTATGCAAGTTAGCATATGACAAATAAAACTGTCACAAAGTCAACATTGCAATTATATGTATTTTCACAGGACTGTAAAACTTGATTATTGGGCTTCATTTCTGTACTGAACAGTCATTTTCAGAGTAGTTAGTAAATAACAATTAGCTTATTTTGTCCATGAGACCAACATCATCTCACTTTGGTAAACCAGGCACAAGGACTCACACAACTAAATAAATACAGAGGGCAAAGACACAAGGGAAAATATAATAAACCATACCGGACAGAATAACCTAGGAACCATAGAATACAAGTGAACTCAAAAATAATAGAGAATTATCAAAATTGCATGAAAATTCAAAACACTGCATCAAAATGGGGGACCATGATAGATATAGTGGGATTCATATTAGATTCTTTATGAGTGTGGGTTGTTGTTATTCAGCCTGGTTCTATGCGCCTGTTTTTAGCTTTAACATGTCTGCACAGCACTGTGTAGGAGTGTTTATTACGAGCACATGAACAAGCTGTTGTTTCACTGTTCACAGAGAGGAAATCTGCTTCCGTGAATCAGCCTGCAGTACAGAAAGGAGTTCCAGCAGAACAGCTGTGGTCACAGTCAAAGGAATGTGTTGCTAAGCAGCAGTTATTATTCCATGTATGGAGTTGTTGACTTTTCTTTCTGTGACTCCGCCCAGATTAAAGAGTGGACTGTGACTGTTACACAAATGTGATCCTTCACCATCACTGACGGTTTTCAGATGTTCAGGAGTTTGTCTCATAGCAAAAAATATTACCTTTATCAGGTTCTGGGAAGATATTTTAAATATTCACTAAACTAACTTTTTAATTTTTGTCAGAGTTTGAAGTTTAGGATTTATTCTGTTTGTAGTAATATTGACTCCTAATATGCACAGCTCTGCTCCACAAACACAACATATCATTCTTTGATTTCTGCGGTCAAATGTTTCCTTCCAGGAGTGTCACTGCAGGGAATCAAACCTGGTCCTGCAGTTTGTTCCTCCTGACATGTATCTGAGTATAAATGCAGTCTGTGCTCATTAACTGAGGCTGTCCTGCTTCTAAGTTCGCCTGCTTTAATTTAAAGGTGACATGAATCCATGTAAAGCTTTCAGTGAGAGTAAACACAGAGAATCAAAGCATCAACATGAAGAGTCTGAGAAACTGAATCAAGCACATGAACAAAGACTTCCTGACTCTGACTGAACACCTGAAGTCCAGTCTATGAGATGAGCTGTGAAGGTGACTGTGAGCCAGTAAAGACCCACTAAACTCTGCTGTGTTTGAAACAGCTGCAGGGTTTTCAGCCTGAGCTGAATCGAATGAATGAAGCTGTGTGTGAGCTTTAAAAGAAGAAGCCCTGTTAGAGATGCTGCTCACTGACAGGAGAATTCATGTCAAATCAAAGGTTACTGAAGACACAACTCATTATAATGAAGCTTTCATCAAGCTGGGTATTATAGTATCTGGGGTCTTGCCAGTTTGATACAAAGATCCATTAATTCTTAAATCAACAGATTTAATGCAGACTAAACGTAAACTTCTCTGTGTTTTTCTACTTTTAATAGAAAATCTTATGTGCTGCGTTCAATGAGTCCCTCCTCTCTGACTGTTACTGACACTCAGCACAGCCACCAACTGACTGTACTTAACTGCTATGGGAAAAATAACAGAAAAAAATAGAAACGCAACAAACAAAGTGAATTTTGGGGGGCTGTGATTGTTCCTTAAAAAAAAAAGAAGAAAATTCAGTCCCTGGTGAGGGAGGCGGGCTCTAGCCCCTAGTGATGGGATTTCTGGCTCTTTTTAGAGAACCGGCTCTTTCGGCTCGGCTCACTAAAAAGAACCGGCTCTTCAGGTTTTGGTTGCTTTAATTAATTTATTATTAACAACAATATAAAATTATGCACAGAATGAATTACTAATGTAAAAAAAAACTATTGTTTTATTTATATATGTTTATATATAAATATATGCGGTGGCCCCCAGAGACAAAACACGTACAAACTCCAAAACACATTTCTAGCGTTAACTGAACTTCAAAGCAGAGCTACTAGATCACTTAAATTACACAATTGAAAGCATGTGTGTATTGTTTGTGTATTTATACACAGGCACTCATATATATTCAAATGATTTTAAAAATGTTCATTTACCTCTTACTACCACACACCAAATCCAGTCGTTGGTACTTCCTGGCTTGTGTAGCCACCAGGTAACAAAAGCTCAACACTGCCCCCTAGCATCCTGGAGCACTTCTGTTGTGTTTTGTACGTGTTTTGTCCTAGGGGCCATCGTAAATATACTTATATTTATTTACTCCACATAAAATGTAATAAATAAATCATATAATACAAAACCCAACTCTTCACATTTCAACTTTTAACCATTTAAATTTTCAGCTTTTTCCTTTTAAACAAATTTAAAGTGAAACAACACAAAACACTGCAAACCACAACACAATTAAATATAAATTAAAATATGAAAACAAAAAGAAACATGCACATTCTCTGTCAAATGGGCCTGCATGAATAAACTTTCTGAATCCTTTATCATCTGCAACTGAAAATAGTTGTGGATGATTACTGTACCTTTATATATTACTATACTATACTATACCTTTCTAATGTGACGTTGTTGTCCCTGGCTCTCTCTCTCTGTCTCTGTTCCTGTGCTACTGCGAGTGTAACTACCGCCCCTCCTCCCCTTCCCAGCGTAAAGCACAATGCTCACGTGCGGAGTGAAGCGGAAAAAACGTGCGAGAGAGAGGGTGAGAGAAAGAAAAAAAACCCCACGTCTCCCAATAAGGAGCCGGCTCGTTTCGTTCGTGACCGACACATCACTAGTGGCCCCTCAGGCCCACCCACAAACGACTCTGGGTTTTTCCTTCTTTCCCAAACTTTTTCTCTCCTGATCTTTGTGTCTTTCCTGACGCTGATCGTCTCCATGTGAAAGTAAGTGAGGCAGTGTCTAAAGTTTTCCTGACTTACATCAGCTTTATTCAGCATTAGTTCTTCTGTGAAACAGCAGCAGAGTTACCTGATGGTCAGCAGCTGACACATTGAATGCGGAATGAAGTCGTCCAGAGAGCCGCTCCAGAGACTCTGAGCTCTGGTCTTTATACTCAGAGAGAGAGGTCACAGTTGGTTTCATAAGCTGTGTCCCAATCCAGCGACCGCACGCTCCGGAGTACGCGCAGTTCGCGTACTAGGTACAGTGCGTACTAGGAAGTACGAGAAGTGCGGATGTGACAGCAGAGTGAAGATGACCCCCCACCCACTTGAAACGTGAAAGGCAAATAGGCGGAGCGGTTAGTGCTACTTTATTTTATAGGTCATTCAAATGTCACCATCCCCCCAGACTGCTCCAAAACAGAGCAAAGTGGTCTCCTTTTTTAGTGCTACGTTTGTGCAGATTTGTGCAGGTAAAATTAGTAGGGCAGGGACAGTTAGCAGGGCAGGGATAGCTCAGTAGGTAGCGTGGTCGCCCCATGATCGGAAGGTCGGGGGCTCGAATCCACTAAATGGCTACCCTGAGGCGCCATCCCTACTCACTGCTCCCCGAGAGGTTCACTGAGTGAATGAGTCAAATGCAGAGAAAAACAAGTAGTTTCCCCACGGGGATCAATAAATATTAGCGTTTGTGCTGCTACGGTTTCTGAGATATTCTGTTATGGTATTACTGCTGAAAAATGTCTTTTTAAAATGACTTTGCGCTTTGTGTGTTCACTTGTTCAATAAAGTTTTGTTAAAAAAAACTTGTGTTATTCTATTTAATCAGCTAAATTTGTAATGAGTGTAATTTTTTTTTTACTTCAATTTCTTTACTTCAATCACTTTTCGTTCATAAAACTACGATGCAAATCTTGAGGATTTTTTTTAGAGTGGATTAAAAAAACTATTGAAAACTACATTTGAACATTTTACACTCCCATGAACACTTTTTGAGAAACGAACAAGCTAGCAGTCTTTTGCATCAAATGCACATTTTTTGGTAGAAATTAGTATTTATTGGCATTACTGTGTCTGAAGGATTCCTAGAACAGCGTGTTAAATCTGATTTCTGAACAAGGTAAGCTTACATTTAAAATACTGCAGTTTTAGTTACTGAGTTAATACATGATATAGCTAACTCTCTGGATCAAAGGGATTTTTTTTCAATGCTAAACATTTTACAGCAATTGCAAATTTGCAAATCGAAGAATACAACACATGTTAATGGGTTAAACACTCAGACTCAAGTCAATAAAACTCACAAATTAAATAGCGAAACACCATCTGGTCCAGGGGGCTTTCCTGGGCTTCTGTTTCTGAAATAGAATCCAGGAATTTCCTTTCCAGGGTGGTGATCTGGTCAGCCAGCTCGCACAGTGAGTTGTTTGGCCTGAGGAGGGATGTAAACTCCGACCAGCATGAAGGAAGAAAACTCCCGCGGTGCATAAAACGGTTTACATCCATCCATTCGCTTCCGCTTATCCTTTTCAGGGTTGCGGGGGGCGCTGGAGCCTATCCCAGCTGTCATAGGGTACACCCTGGACAGGTCGCCAGTCTGTCGCAGGGCCAACACACAGGGACAGACAACCATTCGCACTCACATTCACTCGCACATTCACACCTAGTGACAATTTGGATTATCCAATTAACCTATCCCCACAAGCTGCATGTCTTTGGACGGTGGGAGGAAGCCAGAGTACCCAGAGGGAACCCACGCAAACACGGGGAGAACATGCAAACTCCACACAGAAAGACCCCGGCCTGATGGTGGAATTGAACTCAGGACCTTCTTGCTGTGCAGCAACAGTGCTAACCACCGTGCCTAAAACGGTTTACAATTGATGAAAAAAGTTTCCAAGTTTGGGCTGCAGTATTTCTGTAACACTGTAACATCAGTCCACCAACCTCCATTAATGTAGAGACAGACTCCACCACCCTTTGTTTTCCCTGAGAGCTTCGTTTCGCAGTCCACCCGGTGAAGTTGGAAGCCCGGCAGATTTAAGACAGCGTCTGGGACTCACTCACTGAGCCAGGTTTCAGTGAAGCAGAGTTCAGCAGAGCCTGCAAAGTCCTTGTTAGTCCGGTTTAAGAGCAGTAATTCGTCGACTTTGTTTGGAAGAGAGCGGAGACGCCGACATAGTTTCATTAGCGCACCAGCGCGACTCCCCCGTCTACGTCTCCTCCAGGAGCCACAGAGAGCTGCTTTGCATTCAACTAAAATCTCCCAAAAACTTTCTGGGTTTGTGAAAAATGGATAAGAACTATTGTGACACGACTGCCTGATGTTTAGCAGTTGATCTCTGGAGAAAGTGATGTGTTCTGAGCAGTGTTGGGTAAGTTACTTTAAAATAGTAACTTAGTTACATTACTAGTTACTTCTCTCAAAAGTAACTCAGTTACTTCAAGTTACTCGTTACTTTCAAAGTAACTAGTTACTAGGGAAAGTAACTTTGGTTTTACTCAGAATTCTCTTGTTAATGTGTTTCTTCCATCACTTTGCCAGTCTTCTAGCTTGCTTACTTGCCACAGTGCACTGTGCCACCTACCAATAGAAAGGAAAAGATAATGTGCATATTTCCACGAGAGAAATCCCACGCCTGGACCGTCGTTGACTGCTGCCATGATTCTAGCCTACGTCACAGCGTCATGTGCACCTTTTACATCCAACACAAAAACTGCAGTCGTGGTGCTTTCGATTGTACTCAGAACTCTGAAATTCTGCCTTCTGAACAGGAAGATGTAGGTAACACCAGACTGCAGATGAGCTGCATACAGGGCTGGACTGGGACAAAAAAATCGTCGCTGGCATTTTGACTAGAAACTGGCCCACCATTATAGGAAAAATCATAAAGCCTTTGAATGAAAACAAACACTGTTGTGACAGTGATGTTCACTGTTCTGATGGTATATATGCATCAATCTATCAATCGTTTGTTGTAAGATTCAGATAATTATTTTTTTAAAAGCTAGACATTTTAAATGAGAATAAGAAAGAAAAGTATTTCTTTGTGCCCCCCTCTCCCTGTTAATGCCCTACCTGGCCCCCCTGGCAACACTTTGCTAGACCCGCCCCTGCACAGTTACCAGCTGTCAGCTACATAAAAAAGGATCCTGGGGTTATTTGTCTCTCAGAAACAGTTCATAACTTCCCTTCAACTCATTCATGTGACCTAAAAGGTAAACCTGTTTCTCCATCACCTGTTCAGCTCTGATGATTCAGTAAGGACATCTCCTGGTTTCATCTTCATGTTTCCCTCTCACCAGATAACCAAACGATATCATGACCAGCAGCTTTACAGCTGTGGCTCCAGCAAACATCAGCTGATACTAGAAATTAATATTAAATAAATTCTAACAACAGCTGATCAAGCTTAAACGTGCTGCTGTTGTTTAGCGCGACATCCGCTGGTTTCCTCTTTCGGCGCAAAGTGAGCGATAAACAAACAAGAGAGCCGATCAGCTGATCATTGATCAGTTTCATGATTGAAGTGGAAACAGAAGAGGGAGGGGGAGAGAATGAGAGAAGAGGCAGCTGTGCAGCGTAAACACAGAATAACTCCAGCTTTGTGTCTTTTTCATTGTAGCTAAATTACGGGACAAACTGTTCCTTTTCACCTCAATAAGAAACGCGTAATATTTTCTCTGAATACCAGACGGGACGGTTGGCAACTCTAATAACTTATGAACAAAATAAAGTTCAACATCAGTAACTTCATAGCACCACCCAGCTGTATAGAAACTCCGTCATGCTAGCTAGCACGCAGTACGGAAAAAGTCAGAATAACGAAAATAAACTCCAACTAAACTTGGTTTATATCTGACCCAGAGAGACTGCAGGTCATAACTTCTTACCTGAAGTTCAGTTCACACTTGGACCGGCGGCCGCCTCGGGTCTCTTTTCCTTCTGCGTCCCTTTTCCTTCATCCACCTGCTGCCTCCACCACTTGCTAATGTTACTGAATCTGTGGAAACTCCGCGATGCCACCACACGAAGTAACGAGTAACGAGCCTATCTAAATCCCAGTAACGACTAACGCGTTCCTGGTTTTGGCATAATAACTAGTTACCGTGCTCGTTACCACAATAATAACGTAGTTACTGTAACGCGTTACTTAACAACGTGTTAGTCCCAACACTGGTTCTGAGTGACCAAAAGCGTAGAAAATAAACAAAAACAAGAAAAGTGCGAGAGAGCGCAGTACCGAGGCTGCCATCCGTGGCGCCATCTAGAAAGTTTCTTTCGTGGAGATACAGTGGCTTTCAAAAGTATTCGGCCCCCTTGAACTTTTCCAAATTTTATCACATTACAGCCACAAACATGAATCAATTTTATTGGAATTCCACGTGAAAGACCAACACAAAGTGGTGCACACGTGAGAAGGGGAACGAAAATCATACATGATTCCAAACATTTTTTACAAATAAATAACTTAAAATTGGGGTGTGCATAAAAAAAGAATGATAGAGAGAATAAAAATAGAGCTTTAACAGAGTTTCTGTTGCCACTGCAGCACTTTTCTCTCAAATGGGAGAATGAAGTCTCTGAATACGTCTCTATGAGCTTTTACTTTGAAGGTTGAAACTGAAAGTAAAACTTTCTCATTACAGCTGGAAAGTTAGAGCCGTGTGAGTATTTGGGTGTTGGGTGGAGCAGAGGTGGGACCAGGTTATAGTCTTTGTCACAGGGGGATGGATGTCCCATGCCTCATGCCCTTCCTGCTGCTCGTGCACGGTAAGAACTTTGAACCCGTGTATAGTTGGGCTGCCGTCAGCCACAGGGGGATGTTTTCATTATTTACCGTTCCCTGCTGCAGTCAGTGAATAACAGAGTGCTGGGTGAGCCACTCTCAATCTGTTACTCTCCAGGGTTATCTGCTTTCAATCCATCCAGTCTTCATCCAAAGACGCAGGTGGCTCCTGGCCTACATGCGAAGTAGTTTTATATTTTACAAATAAAGTTTTTTCTCCAACTGAACACACAATTTGTTTTAACTCTTATATGTAGTTAGTTTAAAACGTGTGATCAGGATGTTTCACAACCTTTTCACAATAAAGCAAGGAGTTGGCTGACCTTGGGTGACCAGTAGAAACTTTTATTAATATTTTTAAAACAGAAGCAGCACAAACATTTGACATCAGTTTGGTCTGATTTGAAGAAGGGAGGGGGGCAACTTCACTCACTTTGTTTCAGCACTAGCACAGGGACAGACAACCCTTCTTTTCCTTCGTCTCTGCATTACCTCATAAATACGTCATAATGCTTGAACTCTAATCTTGAATGCTCCCACACCCTCTGCCGTGATCAAACGTTTGCATTTCACTGCTGCTTGTGTGCCAGGAAGAAATTTCCGTGCGTGTTTTTTTTTAGCTGGATAAAAAGGAATTTTTTACCCCGCGGCAGGAATGTTCAGGCTCAAAATGTCTCCATATCATTCATGACAGATTATAGGCCAACAAGTTATTTCCAGCAGTTTGGATGCAGGCAATACATTTTTTGCTAAATAACAGCAAATGTGTGTGTGAGGATTTGTCTAACAGCAGACAGAGAAGCGCATGTGCTGAAGGAGCTACTTTTACGGAACAGCTACTAAAAAAAAAGGAAATAAGCATGACTCATGTCATGTGAGAGGACTTTACACTGAGTTTCAGGTCAGATTAATAAGGGGAGGTTTGCATTGACGTGAAACAACAAGCTTGCTGGAAAGGAAAAAGTGGAGTTTTAAAAACATAGAGGGTAAAAATATGAGCTTCCCCAGAAATGCTCAAAGTACAGAAAACCGAAAATGAAACATCTGAAACTCAGAGAAGCGCTGGTGTTTGAAAATGGGAAGTTTACTCATTTCATTTTATATAAACTCAGTTCCACAAAAGTCCTGACTGTAAAATCTGAATAAAAAGAGAGTGCAATGATTTGTAAATGTCATGAAACAACAAGTTACAGTTGTTTACAGTAGAAAACAAAACATTTTTCAGCTGTCTCTGAAGTATTATAGGTCTATGTGTCCTCTCCAGTGATGCGAATAACGGCGTTACAAGTAATGGCGTTATTACTTTACTTTTTTCAGTAACGCAAGTTACAGTTACTAACAAGAAAATGCGGTCCGTTGCTATTTTTCAACAAACAGACGGTTGAAGCTGTGTTCAGCTTACTGCACCTTATATTAGCTGCAGGAAGTAGCTGACTACGTAAGTAATCTGGGCGCTACAGCTTTAAGCAGCTGCGCGCTCCTGCGGACGGTTTTCACGATCACTTTCTAGCACAACACCTGGAGCTAAGGGGGCAAAACAATCACATGACTGCTGCTGTTTGACTGAGGAAGAATAAAGTAATCGTGGTAAGCTAATTACATGACCACTTAAAGGCAAAACAACAAGGTGATATATACCAGTTTTAAATTGTGTTGAAAAACCAGAGTCATGATAAACAATACACGTGTTTTTTTCCTCAGTAATTCCATCACGTTTACTGTCTAATGTTAGCGCAGCAAGAACTCTCTGCTTATGAGCAAAAACAAACAAACAAACCAAAAAAATAAGTTTTAGGAGTGACTGAGAGAGAGAGAGAGAGAGCAGAAAAAGAGAGAGAGCAGGTTTTGAAATGTGAGAGATTTGTGACGTTTAGCGTGTTTGGACTGTGTAGTTAATGCGTTGGCTTGTGTAGTTAGTGTGTAGTGTTGTGGATAGTTTTGTGTTGTGTGTCAGAACAATGAGGCGACTGCTGTCTCCAGGTAGAAACAGGAGTGATACACCTGCTGCTGTCAGACCTGCAGGTATCAGGCTGTGATGTTCTCCTTTATAGTGGACAGAAATTATGTTTTTGGAGTGGCACAAATAAATTGTGGCATCTTATTAAAGAACAGCTGATTGTTCTGTAAATAGTTTGAAATGGTTATTTAAAAAAAGGGTAAAAGATAAATGGATGCAAATAACTTTGTTGTTTACAAAACTTGTGCATAGGATTTTAAAACTGACAATTTATATTTGCATTCAAAGTTATGAAATATGATTCATTAAACATGTTTGTGGTTGTTACAGTAAAAAAATATCACTTTTTCTACTCTGATTTTGTGTTTTTTGTCTGATTTTAGATCAATTGTGTTAATACAGTATGTCAAAATGAAAAAAAACTGTAAATTCAGACACGTTAGGTTGTGCTGAAAAGAATGATACCAAACAAGGCAAAGTAAATAGTCTTTAAAGGTAAAGATCAAAAGTAGTTAAAAATGGCCAATTATACCCTGGACCCCAGAGGGTTAAATGTTTTTTTTTTTTTTTAAGTAACGCGATAGTTACTTTTCAAGTAATTAACTTTTTAATTTAACTAGTAATTAACTTACTTTTAGAATATTGTAACTCAGTTACTTTTTTGTGTTATTTTATTATGTATGTTGTATTCTTGTACAGCACTTTGGTCAACGCTCCTGTTGTAATTAAATGTGCTATATAAATAATTAAAGAATTAAAGAATTTTTAAAAGAAGTAGTAACTAGTAACTATAATTAATTACTTTTTCAAAGTACCTTGCCCAACACTGGTCCTCTCTAACTGGTCATCTCTAACATCAGTCTGTGACCTCAGGACAGCAGCGGTTCTGGTCTGATGGAGGTTTCCAGCTGTTCCAGCAGTCCTGGCTCTGCTTCGTCCTGTCGTTGAGCTCATGATGCTCCAGATGTTGTCGCTGGTGACAGGTCTGAACTGCAGGCAGGAGTAGATGCAATCTGCAGATTAGCATCCTTCTGCTCAAACATTAAGGCCATCCATCCATCCATCCATCTTCATCCGCTTTATCCGAGGCCGGGTCGCGGGGGCAGCAGCCTAAGCAAAGAGGCCCAGACCTCCCTCTCCCCAGCCACCTCCTCCAGCTTATCCAGGGGAACACCAAGGCGTTCCCAGGCCAGCCGAGAGATATAATCTCTCCAGCGTGTCCTGGGTCTGCCCCGGGGCCTCCTCCCGGTGGGACATGCCTGGAACACCTCACCCAGAAGGCGCCCAGGGGGTATCCTTGTCAGATGCCCGAACCACCTCAGCTGGCTCCTTTCGATGTGGAGCAGCAGCTGCTCTACTCTGATCCCCTCCCGGATGGCCGAACTTCTCACCCTATCTCTAAGGGAGAGGCCAGCCACCCTTCGGAGGAAGCTCATTTCTGCCGCTTGTATCCGCGATCTCGTTCTTTCAGTCACTACCCACAGCTCGTGGCCATAGGTGAGGGTAGGGACGTAGATCGACCGGTAAATTGAGAGCTTCGCTTTTAAACTCAGCTCCCTCTTCACCACGACGGACCGGTGCAGCGTCTGCATTACTGCAGCTGCAGCCCCAATCCGTCTGTCGATCTCCGGCTCCCTTCTCCCATCACTCGCGAACAAGACCCCGAGATACTTGAACTCCTCCACTTGGGGCAGGAACTCATCCCAGACCTAGAGTGGGCACTCCACCCTTTTCCGGCTGAGAACCATGGCCTCAGATTTGGAGGTGCTGATCCTCATTCCCGCTGCTTCACACTCGGCTGCGAACCGTTCCAGTGCGAGCTGGAGGCCCTCACCCGATGAAGCCAACAGAACCAGATCATCCGCAAAAAGCAGAGATGAGATTGTGAGGCCACCAAAGCGAAAGCCCTCCGCCACTTGGCTGCGCCTAGAAATCCTGTCCATAAAAATTATGAACAGAACCGGAGACAAAGGGCAGCCCTGGCGGAGCCCATCACCCACCGGGAACGAGTCCGACTTATTGCCGGCAATGCGAACCAAGCTCTTGCAACGGTTGTATAGGGATCGAATGGACCGTAGCAATGGGCCAGACACCCCATACTCCCGCAACACCTCCCACAGGACACCCCGAGGGACACGGTCGAATGCCTTCTCCAAGTCCACAAAACACATGTAGACTGGTTGGGAAAACTCCCATGCACCCTCAAGTATCCTCGAGAGGATAAAGAGCTGGTCCAGTGTTCCGCGACCAGGACGAAAACCGCATTGTTCCTCCTGTATCTGAGGTTTGACTAGCGGATGAACTCTCCTTTCCAGCACCCTGGCATAGACTTTCCCAGGGAGGCTGAGGAATGTGATCCCCCCTGTAGTTGGAACACACCCTCCGGTCCCCCTTCTTAATTTTCTCAGTCGACGTCAGCAGCGCTCTGCCAGCACTATACACAGTGCAGGTAGAGCACTGCTTTCCCCTCCTGAGACGCCTGACGGTTTGCCAGAATCTCTTCGAGGCAGTCTGAAAGTCTTTTTCCATGGCCTCTCCAAACTCCTCCCACACCCGAGTTTTTGCTTCAGCCACTGCCCGAGCCGCATTCCGCTTGGCCTGTCGATACCTGTCGGCTGCCTCCGGAGTCCCACCGGCTAACCATGCCCGATAGGACTCCTTCTTCAGCCTGGTGGCTCCCTTCACCTCTGGTGTCCACCATTTGGTTTGGGGATTACCACCACGGCAGGCAACAACCACCTTGCGGCCGCAGCTCAATGCAGCAGCTTCGGCAATGGAGACGCTGAACATGGTCCATTCAGACTCAATGTCCCCAGTCTCCCTCCTCCTTGAATCGCTACCTTATCATGGTGGAGGGGTTTGTGTGTCCCAGGGATCCCAGGGGCTATGTTGTCTGGGGGCTTTTGCCCCCTGGTAGGGTCTCCCATGGCAAATTGGTCCTGGGTGAGGGACCAGACAAAGAGCGATTCAGAAGACCCTTATGAAAAGAATATCGAGGGAACAGTTTACCCTGCCTGGGATAGGGTTACCGGGGCCCCGCCCTGGAGCCAGGCCCGGGGAGGGTGCCCGAGGGCGAGCGTCTGGTGGCCGGGCCTTAGTCCATGGGGCCCGGCTGGGCACAGCCCGAAGAGGAGACATGGGCCCATCCTCCCGCAGGCCCACCACCCGCAGGAGGAGCCATAGGGGTCGGGTGCATTGTGTGCCGGGTGGCGGCCAGGAGCGGAGGCCCTGGCAGACTGACCCCCGGCTGCCAAGACTGGCAATAGGGAAAAACATTAAGGCCTTCCATGAAAACACATCTGCATCTTTTTAATTTATTTATTTTATTTACTTTACACCATTTCCCCACCTTTGGAAAACTCACAGGCACAGATGAAGCTGGGGTACACAAACTGTAAAGCCAGGTGGAAAAGGTTCTGATAAGATGTATTCCTCATTCCCCAGTACGTTAAAGGATCCTCTGATCTTGGAATGTTTCTCTTCGACACAATACTAAGGGGTTGGCAGTCCAGGGGTTGAAACCAATATCATTAAAAAAAATGATGATAAAGCTGTTCAGTGTCAATATAGGCCGACCTGTGTTCATTCTCAGTGTGTTTGTCTCCTCATTTTCATGTTTGGCTCTGTTTGGCTACCTAAACACTGAGGAGGTGCTTGTGTTTGTGTAAAAAGCTCCACAGAACAGATGCGACATTCAGCTTGCATAAAATGAAATAAATAATTTACACTGCAAGTCACATTGTTGTTTTTCCTATTCTGATAGATTACACTGAAACAGAGACAGACAAACAGTCTGGTCAAACTATTCCCTTATTTGCAGATAAAAGATAGATGATCCCACACAGCAGAAACATTTCTTTTTCTTTCGGGCTCCATTTTGTTATGGAGAGATGTGTATTGTCATTTTGTTGTAGAGAGATATGTATTTTTTTTATATATCTTTGCGAGAGTAATTTTGTGTTTTTTCTTTGGTGGCAACTCATTCCGTTGGCAGATGCGGATGCGGTACCTTTTAAACATAGTTTGGCGCGTTGCCAATGAGCGATACAGCAGCTGTATCGATCACCTGACTTTTTCTTAAAGCGACGCACGCATTGATATAGGTTTCGCTCAATGAGCTTGATACATGCGTTGGCGCGTCAGTGTTGCTGGACCCATCACTAGCGTAACTCAGCTCATAACCTTAGCACCTCGGAGCAGTGTGCTCATGTGATAGAGCGGCTGTGCGAGACCTCTTGGCGGTCTGGTTTAGTATTAGGAGCCTCGCTATAAACTGGCATTTCATTTCCGAGGAAGTGATCCCAGAGAGAAGTAAAGCAAGTGTGTAAGTTCATCTCTGAATGTTTGTAAAGCATTCCCACGTTAAGATTAACAACAGATATATGGAGCGACTGCCTCTCTCTCTCTCCTGCTGATACTTCAATCATGAAACTGATCAATGATCAGCTGATCTGCTTTTCTGTCGGACTCCTGTCTCTATTGTTTGTTTTTGCACCAGAAAGAGGAAACCAGCTACTGAACAACAGCAGCACGTTCAAGCTTGAGAAGCTGTTGTTAGAATTTATTTTATTTAATATTACTTTCTACACCAGGATCTTTTTCTACGTAGCTGACAGCTGGTAACTGTGCAGGGGCGGATCTAGCAAAGTTTAGCCAGGGGGCCCAGGTAGGGCATCAACAGGGAAAAGGGGGCACAAAGACATACTTTTCTTTCTTATTCTCATTTAAAATGTCGAGCTTTTAATAAATAATTATCTGAATCTTACACCCAAAGTTTTAATCTGATGTAAAATGTATAGAAGTCCTTTGCTGTATATAATTAAATCTAATTGGCTGTAGCTCAGGTGGCACAGCAGGTCAGCCACTAATCAGAAGGTCGGTGGTTCGATCCCAGGCTGCCTCCTGGCTGCATGCCAAATATCCATGTTTGCCTACTAGTGATGGTCAGAGAGCCCGGTGGTGCCAGTGACCGGCAGCCTCGCCTCTGTCTGAGTAAAAAGCGCTATAAAAATGCAGGCCATTTACCATTTAATATATATCCCAGCAAGCTGTAGTACTTTTTCCTTTGGGAAGGTACCATCTGTGCAGTCTGCAGTCCTGTTGAAGAAAGATGTTGAATCTTTTTAAATATTGTAGAAAAATAATTGATTTCTGTGCTTTTTTTATTTTTATTTTTTAAACACACGTGCATTAAATTAATGTTGATTGTGTTGATTAAGCATCACGAGGCAGAGGGTGGAGGGTGGTTCCCTATTTTTTTTTTATTGGGAGTTGGAACCCTATTAGTTAGGTTGCTTAATATTTCTGCTAAGCACTCTTTAAAATACCAGAATAGGGAGGATGGAGCAGGTTTAAGTTCATTAGATTGATCAGTATCGCTGAACTATGAAATATTTTGGGTGCAGTGTATTTTTTATTTTATTTTTTTATTTATTTATTTATTTTTTTTACATACAGGTATAACAGAATAGCTTTAGTGTTTTGTTTTTAAACTTGAGTATGAACTTATACAAAATGAAGCAAGATATAAAAAAAAAGTTTTATTGATTATTAAATACACTATAATGGATTCATATCGATATCAGCAGATATCTAAGTTTATGATATCGGTATCGGACATAAAAAAGTGGTATCGTGCCATCTGAAGTTAAAACCAGTCAGAGCGGGCACGCTCCGTTTTGCCTAACTATTTTTAAACCCCTGTAGCACTGCAACCACGTAAGCTAGCACAATAAAAGTTTTTGCATATGAAACCCGAGGAGTTGTACTTATATCTTATGCCATCGGGTTGTCCTAGGTCATGGTTTCCTTCCACTTATAGCTTTGCAAATATTGCACACTGTCGTCATTACTGGTACTAATTTAAAACCTGTTGTTAGAACTCATCCCTACATGTGACCCACACTGTGGACAGACTGAATGATGGGACACTGTTTCTCTCCTCAGTTTCCCATCATGCCTCAGGGGTGGAGGTGTATCAGGTGTATGAGGGGGAGGAGTCTGTCCTGCTGCCCTGTCAGGTACCTGTTAATGTTTCCAGTAGCTCCACAGCAGTGGTCTGGGACCGTGATGAGTTCAAGATCCCAACAGTCCACATGCGTGTGCAGAGCAGAGATGATATTCTGAATGATCAGAACCATCGTTACACCAACCGAACATCGATGAAAGCCGACGCCCTGCAGACTGGAGACCTCAGCCTCACCCTGAGGAACCCTACAGTCTCTGATGGTGGGACCTACACCTGCATCGTCCGCAAATATGGACAAGATCAGAGCAAGACCCATGTGCAACTGAAGGTCAAAGGTCAGTGTGTGAAATCAGTCAGTACTCAGTATGATGCCTTTAAAATGTTGTCTGTCTGAGATGTTGTTGCTCTGAGCTCACAAATCATGACTGACTAATAATACACATTCCAAAACACTGACTAAAGGTTCCTGGGCACTTCATTAGGTACACCTGTAAGCTGCTCATTGATCTAAATATCTAATCAGCCAATGTCATGACACCAACTTACTGCACTTAAAACAACCTGCAGAAGTTCAAACTAACCAACATAATGGAGAAGAAACTATGATTTCAGTGACTTTAAATGTGGCAATGATTGCTGGTTTGTGTATTTCACAAACTGGTGATTTGCAGGGATTTTCCCTCCAGTCAGTTTACAGAGGTTTGAAACACAGAAACACAGCACACCACACTTATCCACACCAATCAGGTTAGACCAGAGCACAGACTCACTGGACAACAGAAGGTTGACACATGTTTACTGGTTTCTGCTGCAACATTCAGATGGTAGAGTCACAGTTTGGTGAAAACATCATGAAAGCATGGATCCATACTGACTTGTACCAAAGGCTTAGCTTGCTGGTGGTATAATGGTGTAGTGGAGATTTTCCTGAGACGCCTTTGGCCTCTTAAATACCAACAGAGCATTGTTTAAACCCCACAGCCATGAGTACTGTTGCTGACTGTGTCCATCCCAGAATGACCTCAGTGCACCGTCCTCTGATGCTTCCTGCAGGATAACAAATGAGTAACAATGAGTTTGCTGCACTCAGAGGGCTTACAGAGTTTCAGATCTCAGTCCAACAGAGCATCTTTTGTCATGTGAAGGCTATGTGCAGGCAGGAATAGGACCCAAAGTGCAGACTCACGGCAGGCAAAAGTGTACTTCAAAACTTAGCTTTTATTGCTGGATGGCAAAACGTAACAAAAATCCAAATAAACTTGGATAAGCAGGCAGCCGGGACGCACGCACGCACGCACGCACGCACGCACGCACGCACGCACGCACGCACGCACGCACGCACGCACGCACGCACGCACGCACGCACGCACGCACGCACACAGCATAAATGAGGGTAGATCGCAGCACAGACACAGAGAACACAGGGCTTAAATACACAGAGGGAGCAATCAGGGAATAGGTAACAGGAGGAAAACACAGCTGGGGCGAATCAGGCCTAACGAGACAAGGGGAAGCAAAACCAGATACATTAACATCAGACAAGGACCTTCAAAATAAAACAGGAAACATAACACAGACTGAACTAAAGACACATGGGACCAGGGCAGACAGACACTGACTGGACACGAGGATATAGCAACTAAGGATTACACAGAGACATAAACCATAAGACATGACTCTGAAACCAAAGACTAGAAATGATAAATAATATAATAAACTCAAAAACCCTGGGTCAACGACCCAGGCATCCTAACATCTTTGCTATGTGCTGGAACAAAAGAGTCACATGATAAATGTGCAGCATGTCTGTGATGATGTCACATCTGAGCCATTAATAAGCAAAGGAACAGGATACCAGCAAGGTGTACCTAATAAAGTGTCCAGTAAGGCTCTGTGACAGTGGCTCTGTAATGGTGTGAAAGAAAAACAGATGTCCGAGTGACTCCAGCAGGGGGAGCAATCTGACTTCAACACATATACACTCAGTGCCACTTTATTAGGCACACCTGTTCAGCTGTTCTTTAACAAAAATATCTAATCAACCAATCACATGGCAGCAGTTTAGTGGATGCTAATAAAGTATCTGGTTAGTAAAAACCTATCATCTTTTCACTTATAGGTTGCTGACATCTTGCTAGTTTATCAGGAATGGCACATCTCTGAGCTGTAGATTGTACAGTCCGCCAGCCCACACTTTTGTCATCTGCTGTGAATTCATCATGTTTCATGTCCAGGTTTCTTCTGTTCACCACAGAGCGGCCTCCGACTTGGCTCTGGGCTCTCTTTGTTGTCCTGGCTATCTTGGCTCTCCTGGCTGTCAGTGGGATCTTCATGTGTTATAGATATAAATGGATCAAACCCCCAGCAGGTATGGTAGTTTGGTTTGTTGTTGGTTTTTTAAAGCAGCAATAAAAAACAAACAAAAAAAACTCACTTTTGCAGGGATCTAATGAAGAATTCCCAATACTTATGAAAATAATCATGATTATCATTTTGATCGGGGTTGTGCATCATACACATTATATACATTGTACGATAAAGCAGCACTGGACAGGCAGTAATAAAAGAATGATTATTTCCTCATCGGGGCTTTGTGGGCACTCATTTCCCTGCAGAGGAAGCTGGAACCAGATCAGAAGAAGCTAGCTAATGTGAACGTGACTAAATGATACATTGTTAGTAGGTCCACTTCAATCTGAACAATCACCTGCTCTTTGAGGTCCTGGTAGACTGATGTGTTGGTTGTTGGTTTGTGTGCACAACTCATGATCTGCTCTGTTGTCCTCACAGACAGCCAGGTATTGATGGTGGAGATGTTGGAGGGAGAGAAAAAGTCTGTCCTGCTGCCCTTTAAAACCACAGAGGATCTTCCCCAGGACGCAACAGTGGAGTGGAGACTCACTGACCCCAAACACATGCAGGTTCACGTGTATGACAGTGGAAAAAATCAGCCGGACAAACAGGACGAGGTGTACCAAGGCCGCACAGAGATGAAGGAAGAGCCACTGAGAGATAAAGACCTCAGTCTGAAACTAAAAGAGCCCCACGTTACTGACACCGGAGTCTACACCTGCACCGTCAGCAGCAAGGATGGAAGCCTCCTACTTCAGAAAGTGGTGTCTCTCACTGTCAGAGGTGAGTGGAACAGCTTTGATTGTCTTCTGGATCCATATCTGTACAAGATCAAACTGCTGGTGACACATTTTCGATTGATTGAGTTTAATGTATCGTCTCGTTAACTCAGGAATTAGACTTCCACACTGCTGTTTTGTTCTACGGAGCTTAACATATGGCCATACTATGTCAGGTCTCCATGGCAACCTATTCTACCTATATGACAACAAATTTACCACCGTCAATACAAAAACACAAAAATGACACTGAACCCAAACAAAGGTTTGATCCATGCAGTGCAGCAGAGACTGTGATTCCTGCTGCCTCTCTGCTCTGATAAAACAAAAACGCTCTCAGTTTCATGCTGAAGGGTAGACGCTGTATGTGTCTGCAGGTGTCACAGAATAAATCCAGAAAACTAAAGAAAGCAGCAGAAAGCAGCACTTTGTGCAGCCTCACACATCAACACACAAGCAGTCGAGCTCAAAGTCAGAGAAACACTGAAAACAGGAGCTGCTGGTTACACAGCAGAGGACATGATGGAGGATCCACCTCACTGATGTCTGTCTGTCTCATGTTCTGCTGTGTTCTCCTCTCAGAGAGCCAGATGGAGACGGTGGAGGTGACAGAATGGAACAAGTCTGTCCTGCTGCCCTTTAAAACCAAAGATGACCTTTCTCAGGATGCCACAGTGGAGTGGAGACGCTCAGACTCCAAACACAGGAAAGTTCACATGTTTCAGAGCAGCCAGCACCTTTCAGGTGAACAGGAGGAGATTTACAGAGGTCGCACAGACATGAACAAAGAGGCGCTGAGAATCGGAGACCTCAGTCTGACCCTGAAAGACCTCCGACTAACTGACAGCGGAGTCTACACCTGTACTGTCTGCACGCATGGAAAAGTCCTGAAACAGAAAGTGGTGGTGCTCAGTGTCAGAGGTCAGTAAGCACATCAGAGAGGCTGTCGTATGTTGTCAATTCCTTTTGTCAACTCTCTAGACTCCATTGACTGTATGAAAAACATGAATCTGTGGTCTTTACAAGAAATCTAGAGGTGTCCTATCTAGAGTTGGCTGAGATGCAATATGAAAAAGATCCATCTTTGGCAGGTCTTTTTCATATTGAATCTCAGCCAGTATTAAAAATATATGGTCTTTAGAGCTGCCTACCAATGGGTTGAGGATTGAAGCCAGAAACATTGATCTTTCACCATCTTACAGTGCTGTGATTGCAGGCATTCCCCAGCTCTCTGTAAATGGCATTTTTTTTTAAAAGAAGGCAACATTTTGAACTGTTTTTCATGTTTTATCATATGTCATTAATTACAAAGAAAAAGCTTAAAATAATTTTAACCTCCTTTTGGGCCTGGTATGAAAAATCAATGGGAATAAAGGAACAAAGGTGGGAAGAGATAAGAGTCTAAGGAGCTTGGAAAGAAAACCATCTGGACTTCTTTAAGTTGCTTGAAGACATTTCACCTCTTATACGAGAAGGTCCAACATTTGCTCTTAGAACTGAAGAAGCTTTTCAGATGAAACATCTTCATGCAATTTAACAAAGTCTAAGGAGATTTTCTTTCCAAGCTCCTTAGACCTCAATGACCTACATGACTGAGAACCTTCACAGACAGAGATCATCAGTTTCAGTACTGAGTAAAGAATGGATGGTTTCCTTTGATCAACAGGTTCGAAAAGCAATGGCTGAAATTTCTCTGAGTTTCTCTGTCAGCTGTTTACAGGTATTTTTCTATACAGTGGTCCAACGTTTATCGTGGGAGTTATATCCTAAAAATTACCCGCGATAGCTGTAATCTGCGTAGTAGTCAACGCTATTGTTTTAAAAATTATTATAGATGTTTTAATGCTGTAAATACCCCTCACTACACACTTTATACACTTTTCTCAGACAGGCATGAACAGTTTCATGTTTCTCTCTTAAAAACTCTCAAAATTCAAACCTTCATAGAAAAATAAGTCCATTATTACAGAAGCAAACCAAAGATCAAACCCTGTTTTCAGGTCCAGAACATGGAAATAGAGCAGCTGCCAGAGAATTCAACATTAATGAATCAATGGTGCAGAATTGGAGAAAGCAAGAGTAAAAAGTTGAGTAAAATTTGACTTATCTGACTGTTTTGTTTCACTTATTGCACCTTATAATCTGAAAAATACGGTAACTTCTACCTTCCTTTAGCATGTCCAGAAGCCCAACTTCTTGTGCGATGTTTAGCATCAGCCTCTGCCTTCTGGGTGCTACCGAAGGTGCCTTTGACAGTGCAAAATGTTTCGTCAACATTATTGTTTTTGTTGGCGAGAAAACTTACAAGCATACAGTACAGCACTTCAGAGTCACACTGCTAGCGATCGAAGATTTCTATAAGTTTGACAAGCTGAACACATTCTGTACTGTACAGGAGATGGACAGGAGATTGTTTGACAATGGTCTAGAGCCAATCAAGACACAGTACACAATGCGCTGTTAAAAAAATGCATGCAAAATTGCACTCAAAAAAAATCTGTGAAACAGCAAGGCCGCGAAAGGTGAACCACGTTATAGCAAGGGACCACTGTACATCCATCCATTCATGCTGAGTGCTTTCTTTAACTCCACAAAACACATCTAGACTGGTTAATTTAATGAGAGATGATGAGATAGCCTTTATTTGTCAGTTGCAGGTCTTTTGCCCATAACCGAGATGACAGACCTTGCCGACCGTACATACAATACACAAACATCACATTGGGGAGACAGGTCAGGCCAGGTAGCGAGGAAAGAAAACGTCGAAATGTGTAACACAGAAGGATAATACAGGAATGCACAGGTATCAACACACCATAGCACAATAAACACAGACAGTAACATGGGAAAGTGTTCCAGTGTGTACATCTGATCTGGGACCGCTGCAATCTTTTGACTGCGCCTCCAACTGACCCAATGTCCACATCAGAGGGGAGGTAAGCGTTGGAGGTGGCGTTGGATCCGGGGTAGGGAGGGTGATGTGTCAGTGAGTGCTTATCAGTATCAGTATATGTCTGTGTGTGCGTGTCCATAGTTCAGCTGAGACAGTGTCCTTCGCCCTGCCAGGTTAAGTAAACAGTCTTCCAGCCAACCCAGGTGGCCTTGCATGGAATGGGAAGGAACAGACTCAACACAGTCGTTATCAGGGAGTTTTTGTTCAGCTCCAGCCTTGAGCTCCGGCCTTGAGCCCACAGCTAGCGCCGAAGGGGTCGCCAGATTATGATGGTAATTTTTCTTTCTTTGCGACAAGTCATGAGAATTTCAAAGATGTTCTTTAACACTCCGACACTGGTCTCTCAATCTCCCGTTGGAGAACCGCGAGCCTCCCGATGATGGTATCAAACTTGCTGGTGTTTTCATTCTTTTGCCCAAACAGGTGATTCTGAGAACTCACAACTGCAGTGAGCCGTTCTGCGATGCAATCCATCTTTTGCTCAAGGGTGTTATTTTGAGCAGGCCTCTCCTTGATGTATCCCAATATATGTTCAGAGGTGTTATTCTGAGTATTTACGGCAGCTGTAAGTGCCTCCAAGGTCTTAACCATTCTGCTTTTGAGCCCGTTCTGAGAAGTCGCCGCTCGTCCCATCGTTTCAATCCCAGCGGGCAGCCTTGTGGGGGTTTGAACAGCCGGATCCGCTGTCTTAATTCTCCGATAAGCCATGGCCAAGCCAGCTCCAATCAGCAAGAACCCTGTTATCATGGTTCCGAATAGGTAGATATCTTCAGCGTCCTCGATCGACAGTCCCGCCAGGCACACGACCCTCCATTTCTGCCACCTGTCCATCGTGTATCCGGCAGGGAAAGTCCCTCCAGGGCACTCGGGCTCTCCCAAGCCCAGACTTCTTGTTGAGAAAAGGGTGTCAATAGCATTCAGAGACCAGTTGATCAAATCCATAATTCTCTTTAGGTTTTTAAACCATTAAACCTCAAGTATCCTTGAGAGGATGAAGAGCTGGTCCAGTGTTGGTCAGTGACCTAGAAGGAAACTACATTGTTCTTCCAGTATCTGAGGTTCACCCTATCATAAACTTTGCAGAGGAGGCTATGGAGTGTGATCCCCCTTTAAGAATGGAAACTCCACCCCAGTCAGACTCTGCTTCCTCTACATAAAAAACAGTTTCTGGCGGACAGGATAAGGTCCTCAAAGTATTCCTTCCATTGCCCGACAATATCGTCATTAGAAGTCAGCAGCACTCACCCGGACTATAGACTGTGAGAGTAGCACACTGCTTTCCCCTCCTGAGTCGCTCGACAGTTTGCCAGAATCCCTCTAGATAGACTGAAAGTCTTTTTCCAGACTCCTACCACAACCTGATTTTGCTTCAGCTACCGCCCAGGCCATGTTGTGCTTAGCCTGTTTGTACTCATCAGCTGTCTCCTAAGTATCACAGGGAAACAAAGCCTGATAAGACTCCTTCTTCAGCCTGATGCCTCCCTCAGAAAACTGTCAAAGCTCAGCTGGATGTGGGAGTTAAAGATACTATGGACAAATTCAAATTCAAATTTTATTTGTCACATACACAGTCATACACAGTACAATATGCAGTGAAATGCTCTGACAACTGCTCGTGACCTAAAATAAAAGACTATGAATAGGATAGGAGATAAATATGAAAATTAAAACGAAGGTTAAATTTAACTAGGAAAGAATAAAATAAAATATAAAAATTAAAGTTAAAAATAAAATAACTGTACAACAAAATACACAATACACAAAATACACAATATAGAAAATATATAAGAATATATGAAGAAATATAGAACAATGAGAGCAGCTGTACAAGTAATAAATGGTAATGAAAGAAATGTAATGTCCAGGGTTGTGCAATCCACATATTTAAGTGCCTTGTGCAGTGCAAATATGCTTAAAAGTGATTTATTTAAGTGACTTTAAGTGACTAAGCGAGTGATTTGATTAGATGTCCACGCAGTGTAGTTGTGCAGCGGCCACTAGTGTAAACAAATGTCCAGAATGTCCCTTGTGTGTGTAAAAACCATATGTGTGGGTCAGTACTATGTGGTGGTGTGATTGAGAGACCGTATCGCCTGCGGGAAGAAGCTCCTCCTCAGTCTCTCTGTGTTGGTCTTCAGGGAGCGGAATCGCTTTCCTGACCTCAACAGAGAGAACAGTCTGTTGTTGGGATGGCTGAGGTCCTTCACGATCTTCCTGGCCTTGGTCCAGCACCGCCTGCTGTAGATTGAGTGCAGGTCAGGGAGCTCGGAGCAGATGGTGCGCTCAGCTGACCGCAAAACCCTCTGTAGAGCTCGTCTGTCCTGCATGGTGCTGTTCCCGAACCAGGTTGAGATGTTTCCCGTCAGGATGCTCTCTATGGTGCAGGAGTAAAAGTTCCTGAGCACCTTGGAGGGCAGTTGGAAGTCTCTCAAGCGTCTGAGGTGGTAGAGACACTGACGGGCCTTTTTCACCACGGTGTTGATGTGACAGGACCATGACAGGTCCTGCGTGATGTGAACTCCGAGGTATTTGAAGCTGTCCACTCTCTCCACTGGGCACTCGTTGATGACGGGGGTCTGGTAGTTCCTCTCCTGCTTAGTGCTGAAGTCCACTATCAGCTCCTTTGTCTTACTGACGTTTAGAAGGAGGTTGTTCCTCTGGCACCAGTTCTCCAGATTCCTAATCTCCTTCAGGTAGGCCGTCTCGTTGTTATCAGAGATCAGGCCCACCACGACGGTGTCGTCAGCAAACTTGATGATGGTGGTGGAGCTGGTAGTGGCCACACAGTCATATGTGTACAAAGAGTACAGCAGGGGGCTCAGAACACACCCCTGGGGGGCTCCAGTGCTGAGAGTGGTGGAGGCTGAGACATGTCCGCCCATCCTTACTGCCTGTGGTCTGCCAGTTAGGAAGTTGGTGATCCACTGACACATAGATGAGCTGAGTCCCAGATGCTCCAGCTTGGTGGTGAGTGTGGAGGGAATTATGGTGTTAAATGCAGAGCTGTAGTCTATGAAGAGCATTTTAACATAATTCCCCCTTCTAGTGTCCAAGTGAGTGAGTGATGTGTGGAGGAGATGAGAGATGGCATCGTCTGTGGAACGATTTGGACGGTAAGCGAACTGTAGTGGGTCCAGTGTGTCTGGTAGTGAAGAAATGATGAAGTCTCTGACCAGGCGTTCAAAGCACTTCATCACTACTGAGGTGAGGGCTACAGGGCGATAGTCATTGAGAGAAGCAGGGTGGGGTTTCTTCGGGACAGGAACAATGATGGACTCTTTGAAGCATGTGGGGATCACCGACTGAGATAAAGAGATGTTGAATATCTCAGTGAACACAGGAGCTAGCTGGTTAGCACAGACTCTGAGGATACAACCTATTTACATTGCAGATTCTTACTGAAAGCATCAAAACTATGAATGAACACTCATGGAATTATTTAGTAAACAAAAACTGTGAAATAACTCAAAACATGTTTTAAATTTTTGATTTTTTGCAACAGCCACCCATTGCTTTGATTATTGCTTTGCACACTCTCAACATTTTTTCGATGAGCTTCATGAGGTCATAAATGTCTTCCTGAAATGGTTTTCCAACACCCTTGAAGGAGTTCCCAGAGATGTTGAGCACTTGTTGGCCCTTTTGTCTTCACTCTGCGGCCTCCACTCTTGTCCCAAACCATCTCCATTGTGTTTAGGTCAGGTGACTGTGGAGGCCAGGCCATCCTTCTTGGTCAAATAGCCCTTACACAGCCTGGAGGTGTGTTTGGGGTCATTGACTTGTCGAAAAATAAATGGTGGTCCAACTAAATGCAAACCGGATAAGATGGCATGTGGTAGGATGTTGTGGTAGCCATGCTGGTTCAGTGTGCCTTCAGTTTTGAATACATCCCCCACAATGTCACCAACGTAAAACAGCAGGAGAATCCAAAAATCCAAAGATCTCAAATTTGGACTCATCAGACCAAAGCACAGATTTCCACTGGTCTAATGTCCATTCCTTGTGTTTCTTGACCCAAACAAATCTCTTCTGTTTGTTGTTTTTCCTTATTGTCTAGTCATTGTTTCTTAGCAGCTATTTGGCCTGATTCACACAGTCTCCTCTGAACAGCTGATGAAGAGATGTGTCTGCTACTGGAAATCTGTGTGGCATTTATCTGAGCTCTAATCTGAGGTGATGCTAAATTGTGATTTCTGAGGCTGGTGACTCAGATGAATTTATCCTCAGCAGCAGACGTGACTCTTGGTCTTCCCTTACTGGGGCGATCCTCATGTGAGCCAGTTTCATCGTAGCACTTGGTGGTTTTTGTGACTGCACTTGGAGACACATTCAAAGTTTTAGCATTTTTCCTAACTGACTGACCTTCAGTTCTTAAAGTAATCATGGACTTTCATTGCTCTTTACTTAGCTGTAAAGAATTCTAACTGTTGTCAAATAGGGCCGTCAGCTGTGTACCAGCCTGACTTCTGCACACACACCTGATGGTGCCAACCCAATTAAGAAGGCAAGAAATTCAACCCTGACAGGCACACCTGTGACGTTAAAATTATTTCAGGTGACTACATCATGAAACTCATTGAGGGGAGGCCACAGTCAACAAAACAAAGAGTGCCGAAAAAGTTGATTCTGTTTAGCTGGATGTAGCGTTATGTGGGAGAAATGTTTTGTCACTCATCCAAGTGACTTCTTCAGTCTCAGCTGACTGCAGATTTCCCCAATCTTATAAACAGTACATTTGCATAATGACTGAAACCAGCCCACTAAAGGATCAATGGGTTTGAGGTCAGACAATTTGCACATAAATGATCAAGGAACTGACCTCACATGTGTTGCTCAGAGGAGATTTTTTGATCAGTGTGGTTCTCTCTTTGGTTTTGTAGAGTTATTTTCCTCAGATAAACTTTTGTTAGGATCTGACACTGTACAAATGAAATGCAGGACATAGCTTATGTGTGTCTGTACAACTTGTTTCTCCTTTCTTCAGTCTACGAGCTTCAGACAGTGGAGGTGACACGGGGGGTGAAGCGTGTTCTGCTTCCCTTCAAAACCACAGCTGACCTGCCTGAGGACGTCAGAGTGGAGTGGAGACGTTCAGACCTTGAAGATGTGAAGGTCCTTGTTTATGAGAACAGCCAAAAAAAGCATGAAGAGCAACACCAGGACTATCAAGGCCGCCCTGAGATGAATGAAGAGCTACTGAGAACCGGAGACCTCAGTCTGACCCTTTACTACCCTCGACTTACTGACAGTGGAGTCTACACCTGCACCGTCTACAGAAAAGATGGAGCCATCCTGAAACAGAAAGTAGTGATACTCACTATCAGAGGTCAGTAAACTCATCTGAGGCCAGTAAATTTATAATTTGTCTGTATTTACAGCTCATGTTGTATTTTATCAGGCTACAAGGTGGAAATAGTCGAAGTAACAAAGGGGAAGAAGTCTGTGCTGCTGCCCTTTAAAACCACTCTTGATTTACCCGATGATGTCACAATCGAGTGGAGACGTGGTGATTCCAGAGACACAGTCCACACCTATCAGCACGGCCAAAACCTGCTAGAAGAACAGGGGCAGGATTATAGAGGTCGCACAGAGATGAATGAAGAGCCACTGAGGACTGGAGACCTCAGTCTGACCCTGAAAGATCTCCAAAAAAACCACAGTGGTTTCTACATGTGCACAGTCTCCCAGGGTGAAGACATCCTGAGACAGAAAGGAGTGACGCTTACTTTCAGAGGTAAATGGATCACAGAGGTCAGTAAATGCAGCTTCCTCCAGCTTCTGCTACTTTAGTGGAGGAACTGCTGTGAAAACAGTAAGCATCCATTTCTGTTGAGTGTTAGATGGGTCAGAAAGAGATTCACATAATAGACTTATTCTGAAACTATATATATATATATAACAATATTCAAACATTATCTATTAGTGTTATTTTTGGTTCTGCTTTGTGTTTAAATGAGGAAAGGTTCTCATAGATTTCTTCGATTTCTCTGGTTGCAATCTTGATTCCAGTGATTCAAATATTCTTGATGAATCACACCTGAGGTTAAAGACACATTAAGAGCCACGTGATGTGTGTAACCACTCTGCTATTTTAAATTTGTTTTATGTCTCATGCTTTTATGATTGTGTAAACTAATTTTTTTTATCTTGCTTTTTATTATTCTGATGTGTACAGTGTCCTTGAGTGTTCTGTGCTTTCAAATAAAATGTATTATTATTATTAACTGAGACTTTGAATCACAGTTGTCTGTTTCCTCTGCAGGAAAACATGGTGCAAGCTTTACAGAGCTGTTTCAAGGTTTCCGAAAGAAGAGAAAATCCATAATTGATGGACCTTCTTCCTCTGTGTAAAGTTATCTTCCTCCCTCTTTCTCTTTGTCATGTGTTGCAAAGTTGACGTGAAATGTACAGACTAAAGCTGTATCATTTAAAATGTATTCTTAACGCATCAGCGCACATCCTGCAGGTTTAAATCCAATATTTGGTAAAGCCTCAACTTACATCAGAACCTGAATACTGAAAGCATTGCTCATCTATCTTTCAATCCCCTTTTATTGATCAAGTTTGTCTTATTTCTATTATATATCGAAATTGAATCAAGTGAATCATCATTTGATTGTCATGTTAAACTGGAAACTGGAAATAGCAATGTTACAAATGTCGATCATTTGGTTGCCCTGACCGTCTGTTTTGTATTCCCTGGACCAGGATTTATGAATCTATTCCTCTCACGGCTAATGAAACAACTTGATGTTAAATTGAGGAGAGCTGGCAGGTAAGTCATCGTCCACAGCCGTTCCTCTCAGAAATGTTTGATTCACATTACATGCATATCTGGGTTTGGTTCGTTGTTGTATGTCTGACTGACTGTTCTCTCTCACATTTGGAACAGGATGATCCTCATCTGATCATCTCATCTGTTCATCTTCTGTCTTCCGGAGTACCACAAGATCTACATCAGGGCAACTTAGTTTTCCCTGAATATTCATCTTTGGTTCCACTTTTGTGTGGAGTTTGCATGTTCTCCCTGTGTTTGCGTGGGTTCTCTCCGGGTACTCCGGCTTCCTCCCACCGTCCAAAGACATGCAGCTTGTGGGGATAGGTTAATTGGATAATTCAAATTGCCACTAGGTGTGAATGTGCGAAAAAATGTGAGTGTGAATGGTTGTCTGTCCCTATGTGTTAGCCCTGCGACAGATTGGGATAGGCTCCAGCGCCCCCCGTGACCCTGAAAAGGATAAGCGGAAGCGAATGGATGGATGGATGGTTCCACTTTTAGAAAACATAATTTCCTCCTGCGACATCATGGATATTGTTTTTGTCTCAAGCGGTTCCAATGACCCACTTGAGACCACTTGAGGTACCCTTCATGTCCCTTTGGAGCTAAATAGATGTAAGGCTAGTTTTCCAGCTTGTAAAAACAAATGAACATATGTCGACCGTCAGTGTGTTGCTCACAGACTGCAACATGTTCCAGTGTAAGGTGAGTTCATTGATCAAGTCTGCACCTGGAGGAAAGGTGTCTCCTGTTTCTTTACACTATGACATGAAGGAGCCATGTTTTTATTATTTTTATATCTGTGGTACTGTGTGTGATTGTAATCATACAAACCGGTTTGTGAAGCAGTTTAAAGTAACTGTTGACTTTGTTGTATATATCAGAGGAGCTCTGTCAATATTTAATCTTTTCATTTACTTTCATGAATTTATTTTATGAAAAAGCAAGCTTTTGTACTGCAGGTTATCAGACATGACCATTAATGCTGAAGCAAAGAAGAAGTAACATTGACTGATAGTGAAACTGAGACACTGACCAGAGAAGTGGATAAGAGGAAACAAACTTTATTTACTGATCTCAGTTTAGGATTCTGCTCAGACGAGACACATAAAAACACAAATCAACTGTTAAAAATAAACACCAAAGATCAGGTGACATTTGTTTGCAAAGCACTTTATAAATAGTATTCTGTGTATAATAGTTTAAATGTATGTTTTAAGTTGAAAATATAGTGTACGAATGAAATATGAAATAAGAAAACTTACATGTGGTTTATCTGTGACCCCTGAGTTGGGTTTCTAGACACTGGAAACCAAACCAGTACTGTGCCATAATGACTCGTGAACCAGCCAAACCTCTGCCAAGTGGTGATTTCTACTGTCAGGCGACTTTTCGTCTGCATCACATCTACTGTCTTTTCACAAACTACTTTGTACATTTATACATGAGGTTTTGCTGTTAATGGTTTTCTAAGAACTAGCTGGTGGGTTGCTAACAGATCCATGTCATAAAACACAATTACCAAATAATCACCAGCAAACTGTCTTATAGACAGGACGTTGACTCAAACAGTTTATCAGTTCATCATTTCATATTAATGACAAATGTTCAGAATATTTTTATTTTTGATATACATGCATGATTTATGTTTCAGCCATAAATGGTTTTATATTCATATAAACATGACCGATGAATGTGTAGCTCAGTAAAGTTCCATTAAATCTGTCCACACTGTTGTGGGTTGTTTTGATTATTTAATTCTGCTTATCAGGATTTTTAAAAATGTGTTTTTATTTGATTGAATTTATCAGTCATATAAAACTATAATTTCATGTCTCTGTAAAGTTTCTCTGTCGTTGCTTTTTGAAAGAAGACATGGGCGGTGTTGCTCATGTTTTTATGTTATACTCCTAAAAGAATGCTGTATAAAGCAGAAAGGCCCACTCTATTTTTCTATTGTTTCATACATATTTATTTTATTAATATTGTGAATGTAGGAAATATATCTTTATTTATAGTTTTTAATGACAGACATAAAGTATATATAACAAGTTATTAACAGCCTCAGTGAGGCTCTGATGAAACAGCTTCAGGGGCTTCACAGGAAGTGAACAAGAGAAAACCAGAATTACGTTTTCCTTCTAATAAACGAGAAGCTGAAGCTTCCGATGAGATGGTCGCTCTCTTTGATCATGTATCATAAAGTTTCATCAGAATTTAAGAAGATTGACATGTTTCAGGTCCCTGCTGCACTGAAACATTAATTTGGATCACTCAGAGAAGTCATGCTCAGTGGTGACATCAACAGCAACCTCCTCATTCTGCCCACCCTGGTGGGTCATCTCCATGGAAACAACAACTCTGTTTCCTGTGGACAGAGTAAAAACATCAGTGACCAGTACAATGAAACACGTCTAACATAACTAGTGTGTCTTTAGGTTTCCTGGATTCGCTTCATTTAGCACCCACACAAAGATGTTTATTTATCTAGATATAAGTATGAAGAAAGTGTGAAGACGTTTTACTTCCTTTGCCTACTGATTGATCATCAGTGGACCCAGATGCAGACACACTAATTAAAAAACAGCTTTTATTAGACACATGAATGACGGGTAAACAGGAGAGTATCTTAACAGAGACTCAAACAGAAGACAAGTGAAAACTTGCTGTACACACACACAGTCACAATGAGGATGAATCAGGAAACACCAGAAAACAACAACAGCTGAAACTAATCAGGGACACTGAGATAAGGGAAGCAAAACTAAATCAAGAACCGAAAAGATTAAAAAAAGCAACAACAAAAGTACAGTGACATAGACACACCAAACATGAAGTAAAAGCTGAAAAACAAGAAAGTGAAAATGAACTACAACTCTAACCACGATAATTTTACTTCTAAAAGGTTCCAAACGTAAGAAACATGAAGACTAAACTGAGAAAATAATCCAGGAACAATCTACTCCTACACCAGTAATAATAATTATGATGATGTAAACTCAAAACACCATGAACACAGATATCTAAACTCAATGAAGCAAAACTAAAAACAATGAAACACATCACCTAGCTCACAGTGATGCACCTGTGTACAGATATCTACCTGAGCGTGTGGCGGAGATCCGGTCCAGGTAAATAGACAGCAGCAGACCGGTTGTGATGAAATATGGACAGAAGACCAGCAGGTGGAAGAGAAGTCTGAACACAGACAGAGAGGAAGGAGGAGGTTGAGGAGCAGGTGAGGAAGAGCTGGTTGGATGAGAAGAAGAGGGAAGAGAGGAGCTGGAGCGCATGGTTTCAAGATGAGGAGCCACAGAAGATCTGAAAGCAGTTACAGGATCTGTAGGAGGAGAGGTGAGGGAGTGATTTCAGTTCATTAAATCGTATTGTCACTCGAAGTAAAATGACTTGGTCCAAACTTGGCACCGCACGCTCAGAAACACTGCTAATGATTTCATTCCTCACTAATGGTTGTTGATAGGGAATTGTCTTCAATATATGATTCTACTCTTCCTCAGTTCTTCGTGACAACACCTTTCCTCCACCTCATGATGCTTTCCATCAAGGTCAAGGAAAGTGTTTAGGAAGATGTTAAACTGGTGACTTTTGTACTATGTAACCACAATGACATGAAATGATGTCAGTGTACTGACCTCTGATCTTCAGGAAGCTTTTAGGAGATGGTCCAGCCAGATCAGTAGCACACCAGTACAGACCCTCATTAGACTGCTGCACGTTGGAGATGGTGTGCTCTTTATATCCAGATCCAAGAAGACGTCCACTGAAGAAGAAGTAAGCTGCCACCATGTCACCATTGCTTTGTCTGCAACGCAAAGTGACATCACTTCCTGTTATCACAGGAAGTGCAGGGATCTCCAGGATCACTCCTTTTTCTGCATAAGAGACAAAACGATTCATAAAGAGAGACAGAGTTACACTAACAGAGCAGTCAGAAGCTAAAGCTTCAGCGGGGGTCATCAGTCAGACAGTACAGCCACTTTGGCTTTTGGCGTTATTTTTGTGCTACTATTCTGAGTGCATGTAAAAAGAAAAATGCAGGTGCAAGTGTTGCATTTTGAGGAGAAATTTATTTTGAGCAAAGAAAAGATAAATTTGAGTGAATAAAAGCCATTGCTGCGTGCAAAAACTGTATTTCAGTGTTTGCTATTGTCCATACACACACACACAACAGCAGCCCCTGTCGCTCAGTTTTTGCATTTGCTCTTGCTCACATTGTGTTACTCGCACTCTCAATATTTCTGCCCATGCGCGCTCAACTCTTTCTGTACACTGTTGTATTTGTGCTACAAAACCAGCCAATCACAGACTTGGATGCAAAAAAAATCTGATTGGCTGTTTTGTTTTCCAATCAGCTTGAAATGACGGAATTCAATATCCCAGAATCCATTTTGTCCAAAACTCAAACAAGGCAGTGGCGGAGGAGCACAGAGTGGTTGAGTTTGAAATTTTTGAAATGCAAAATCTATTTAGTTTTGGACACTGAGTCTCTTTAGTAAATCCAGCAGTGTTAAATGTCAAATAGAGGTTTTGTGCCACTATGGACCTCTTTGTTCCTTCTTTAATATTCCAACATTTGTAACAATGGGATAGATTTCACTGGCTCTTCTAGTTTATGTGACTTGAATACATTAACAGGGGAAGAACATGTATTGTTAAAGTAAGATATAAACTACAACCTTTCATTGATCTCTATGACATTTCTAATATACTCAAGGAAAAGAGGTTGAATAAGGAAAAAGATCACTTCCTTCAGAATCAGATCTGATTCTATACATTACTATACATTACTATACATTAGAAAGGTATAGTAATCATCCACAACTATTTTCAGTTGCAGATGATAAAGGATTCAGAAAGTTTATTCATGCCGGCCCATATGACAGAGAATGTGCATCTTCTTTTTGTTTTCATATTATAATTTATATTTAATTGTGTTGTGGTTTGCAGTGTTTTGTGTTGTTTCACTTTAAATTTGTAAAAGGAAAAAGCTGAAAATTTAAATAGTTAAAAGTTGAAATGTGAATAGTTGATTTTTGTATTATATGATTTATTTATTACATTTTATGTGGAGTGAACAAATAAAAGTATATTTACGGTGGCCCCTACAGACAAAGCACATAAAAACTCCAAAACACGTACAAAACACAACAGAAGTGCTCCAGGATGCTAGGGGGCAGTGTTGAGCTTTTGTTACCTGGTGGCTACACAAGCCAGCAAGTACCAACGACTGGATTTGGTGTGTGGTAGTAACAGGTAAATGAACATTTTTTTTAAATTATTTGAATATATATGAGTGCTTGTGTATAAATACACAAACAATACACACATGCTTTCAATTGTGTAATTCAAGTGATCTAGTAGTTCTGTTTTGGAAGTTCAGTTCATGCTAGAAATGTGTTTTGGAGTTTTTACGTGCTTCGTCTCTAGGGGCCACCACATATATTTATATATAAATAATACCACTTTTTTTTACATTAGTAATTATTTTTGTGCATAATTTTATTTTGTTGTTAATACTAAATTAATTAAAGCAACAAAATAACCTGAAGAGCCGGTTTGGAGCCGAAGGAGCCGGCTCTTTTTAGTGAGCCGGTTCTCTAAAAAGAGCCAGAAATCCCATCACTAATCTGTACCTGAAACAGTGATGTTAACTTCATCGCTACGCTGTCCAGATGAGCTTTCACAGAAGTAAGCTCCATCAGAGGGGCTGCACAAATTGAGATTACATTGAGAATCATCAAGATCAAAGCCTGCAGCTGCTCCACAGTCCTCAGTGAGTCCTCCTCTGGTCCTCTTCACTGTCCACCCATCAGCTGTCTGTTTATCGTCAACACAACGCAGAGACACTTGACCACAATTACTGAAGAACTGCTTTGAGTCTGGTTTAGCATGCAGAGAGACTGGAGGACAGACAGACAGAGCAAATTTATTTGTGTTCTTGTTGGAGTCTCACTGATTGTTTTCACTTCCATCAACTCACCTGCAGAAACAGTCGGTGCAGACAGCAGCAGCACACACACACCTGCAACAGGTGAAAAGTCCACAAAGTTAAAAGTCTTTAAACTCCTTCTTATTGTCCTCAGAGAAAAAAAAACTGCTGTTGCTCTTTTTCTAGGAGATATTCAACTCATAGCAACTGTCGCCCCAAGGCGCTTTATATTGTATGGTAGACCCTACAATAATACATACAGAGATTGTTGGGTTTCAACAATCATATGACCCGCTATGAGCAGCACTTTGGTGACTGTGGGAAGAAAAAACTCCCCTGTAACAGGAAGAAACCTCTGGCAGAGCCAGGCTCAGGTAGGGGTGGCCATCTGCTGTGATATCCACGCTTGATGTCTTAGATGGCTATATTTAAAAGCATGACCTAATCTGGGCATGCCTGGATAAAGTTAGCCCAACCAAGTCATCAGCCTGTAAACTGTTAGCAGCACTTTACAAAAATCTGGGGTGGGTTACCAAAGCTCAACCATCTGTGCAGCACTTCATGTATCAGGCCTTTTGGGATAATGTCATCAGAGGAAGTCATTCCTCACTAAAGGCACCTGAACAGCTTTTAAATAATGACAAGCTAAATCCTAAATCTCAAGTTTGATTGACTTCACAAAGAATAATGAGTTTGTTTCCAGCTTACAGGGCCAGAGCTCTTCCTTTACTGATTTTAATCCCTCAGCACTTCTCATCAGTGATTGGGAGATACAAACCTTTCCACATTGAAGATTTCTTCAGTCACGTACCTGAGCACAATCACACAGTGGCTTACAGGTGCTAATTCTGCTGTCTAATTAGCTTTCACAGCTAAAAAGATGCTGTCTGCAATATTTCCCCTATAATTGAGCAATTCATTTTGAGCAGTTTTGGAGGTTTGCTTGGCAGCCTGAGTCCTTAAAAGAATAGCAGCCAACTGGCTGCCCAAAACAGAGAGCTGGTTCTGGGTTTTTAAAAATTAGCCTGTTTAGCTCATTCATATCCTTTCCTTTAAACTGTCAAATGCCGTCGCTGTTTTAAGATGATTATCCATCTTCCTGAAACCCAGAAGAAAAAAATATATGGTCCCGGGTCAGTTTAAGTTTAAGTGTTTTTGAGTTTGGGACTTCAGCTTCCAAGTCATCTTGTGTTTCATTCTGTAGTCACAGATATTCTGAAGATAATTTAGTTTTAATGCTCCTGCCAGAGAGGAGTTTCCTCCCTCTATTTTGTGTATTTAAATTATTATTTTTTCCATTCTTTCTAAACGTTGCTACTACTTGTTACTGACTCAGAGAACTATGTGTTTAGTGTTTGATGTTAAAAACAGCATGACATATTTAACATGAATCATCGGTATGGTCGAAACTGAACTGATAAAAACAGGAGACATAAAGTTTAATCCACTTTTAACATGCATATTAATTGTACAAAACAAGAAAAAGGGTGAAGCATGTGTCCCTTTCTAGTTTCTTAATTTAATTTATTTTTCTCATTTTCTGGTGCAGCTTTCTCTACTTCGCACCTGTGTACAGAAACCAGCTGACTTCCTGTTTTTACCTCCTGTAGCACCAAGAAAACTCAGCATTCACAGAGTATCTGTCCTTAAGCTGGACACACTCTGATCTCTGTGGGAGCTGAAATTATTAAGTGTAGGAGCTCTGTGTGACTCACCAAAGAGCAGTGTGACGGCTGCAGTCTTCATGGTGTCTTGATGATGACTGAAGAAGAAAGTGAGCAACAGAATCTCACTTCAGCCCTTAACGGCAGCATGTTACCACATTAAAGACAGAAGCCTCAGAGTGAAAGCTCTTTGCTTACCCTCCCTTCCCTGTTAATGCCCTACCTGCCCCCCCTGGCAAAACTTTGCTGGACCCGCCCCTGCACAGTTACCAGCTGTCAGCTACCTAAAAAAGGATCCTGGTGTTATTTGTCTCTCAGAAACAGTTCATAACTTCAACTCATTCATGTCACCTAAAAGGTAAACCTGTTTCTCCATCACAGCTCTGATGATTCAGTAAGGACATCTCCTGGTTTCATCTTCATGTTTCCCTCTCACCACATATCCAAACCGACATCATGACAATTTGACAATTAGAAAGTAATATCAAATAAACTCTAACAACATCTGATCAAGCTTAAACATGCTGCTGTTGTTCATCCGCTGGTTTCCCTTTTTAGCTTTGTGTTTTTGTTTCATTCTAGCTGAAGTACGGGACAAATTGTGCTCCTTCTCAGCTCAATATGAAAGGTGTAGCATTTTCTCTGAATACTGGGCGATTCCGTTTTTTAGAGGACAGTTGGCAACTCTACTAACTATTCCAACTATCTAAGCATTCTTTGCTAAACTTCTCTTTTGACAGAATTCTCTTCAGAGACTATCCAAACTCTGCAGCTTGCTTAGAGAAACAGTAGCTATGCTTTTTAGACGAACCACAAGGCCAGACCACATCCTACCATTTCTTGCCATCATGCAGGTTTCCAGCCAACCACAGCCTCGGATGTTATGCAAGTACTGGTTGTTCACAAAAACAATACATGAAGCTGGACCTTATACAGAACAGACACTGCTTTGTTCTTGTTTACAAGCTGGTAAAGCAAACACTGTTCTTGATGCTTTTACATGTATATGGAAAGGTTCAGGTTCAGTTTCCTCAAATGTCACATCAGGCTTGTTTTAGGATTTTGTGTCACAGATGACATACTGATTAAATTTAAGTGTCCATCCATTCACTTCCTCTTATCCTTTTCAGGGTCGCTGGAGCCTATCCCAGCTGTCATAGGGCGAGAGGCAGGGTACACCCTGGACAGGTCGCCAGTTTGTCGCAGGGCCAACACACAGAGACAGACACCCATTCACACTCACATTCACTCGCACATTCACACCTAGTGGCAATTTGAATTATCCAATCAACCTATCCCAACAAGCTGGATGGTGGGAGGAAGCCGGAGTACCCGGAGGGAACCCACGCAAACACGGGGAGAACATGCAAACTCCACACAGAAAGACCCCGGCCTGATGGTGGAATTGAACTCAGGACCTTCTTGCTGTGCGGCAACAGTGCTAACCACCGTGCCACCGTGCTAAATTTAAGTGTAATTATCAATTCATGTGAAGCATTGTTGACAACTGTATGGTTTAAGCATACTGAAAGGGAATCGTGAGAACAGAGTTTGGCTGTAAGCCTGCTGATTGTCAGCTTGAAACACTCACACAAACTATGATAAATAAACTAGTGTAGGAAAAAATGAGTACCTGTAAATGATGTGAAGCTCTGTGTTGGATGATTGTCGTACAGTTCTCAGTGTCATTACTATGTTTTTGTAATTTCTGTGAACATGAAATACTTCAGGGGTATAAATCCAGCTGTGTCAGCTGACAGGATGTCAGAGTTTGCTCTGCTTCAGAAGGTCAGCAGTCTTCACAGGAAGCTGATTCTAGTCAGGTGTAAAGTTTCCATTACTGTCTTAACAGCTACATGATGATCATCTTTGGTCTTGCAGCAGAGGAGGAATGATCAGAATAACCTGCCCCAGTCACACTGCAGCTTTGAGGGTGGATGCTGATGAGTGAGAGGAACACTGGTGGAGTCTGAGATCCACAACTTTATCGTTATTATTATATTATTATCAGTGTTGGGCAAGTTACTTTGAAAACGTAATTAAAATATAGTTACTAGTTACTTCTTCAAAAAAGTAACTGAGTTAGTAACTGAGTTATAATATTCTAAAAGTAATTAATTAGCTATTGCATTACTTAAAAAAAAATGTTTTACCCTCTGGGGTCCAGGGTATAATCGGCCATTTGTAACTACTTTTGACGTTTCCTCTACATTTCACCTTTAAAAACTATTTACGTTGCCTTGTTTGTTATCATTCTTTTCAGCACAACCCCACGTGTCTGAATTTACAGTTATGTTTCCATTTTGACATACTGTATTAACTCAATTGATCTAAAATTAGACAAAAAACATAAAATCCGAGTTGAAAAAGTGATACTTTTTACTGTAACAACCACAAACATGTTTAATGATCATATTTCGTAACTTTAAATGCAAATATAAATTGAAAATGTTTAAAATCATATGCACAGGTTTTACAAACAACATCACAGCCTGATACCTGCAGGTCTGACAGCAGCAGGTGTATCACTCTTGTTCTCTACCTGGAGACACTTCATTGTTCTGACACACAACACAAAACTATCCACAGCACTACACACTAACTACACAAGACAACACATCACTCCTAAAACGTTCCTCTCTTCCTAAACAACCAGATGTCATGTTGCCATATCATTTTTTGATTGGTCGACATGGTGCATTTTCCCACCAACACGAAAGGGCAGGTTTGGGTTTTTTTTGCTCATAAGCAGAGAGTGCTTGTTAGCGCTGTCCTTAGACAGTAAACGTGATGAAACTATTGAGGAAAAACGCCGCGTATAAATTGTTTATCATGACTCTGGTTTTACGTGGCCTATCAACACAATTTAGAAACTGGTATATGGCACCTTGTTGCTTTGTCTTTAAGTGGTCATGTGATTGGCTTACCACCACTTTATTCTTCCTCAGTCAAACAGCAGCACTCATGTGATTGTTTTTCCCCCTTAGCTCCAGGTAGAAAATGATTGCCGTCCGCGGGACGGCACACCATTGTTTTTCTTGTGACATTACCAATAAGTTTGATGTGTCACATGGCCCTCTTCCTATTGAAAAAACAAAAGTTGTATCCAAGATGGCCGACTTCTAAGTGGCCACCATGGTCACCGCCCATCTTAAGGAGTTTGCCCCCTCACATATACTAATGTGCCACAAACAGGACTTTAATATCACCAACCATTCCCATGTTGTTACAGTGTATCCATATAAATGGCCCACCCTGTATATACCAGTTTTTGAATTGTGTCGATGGGCCACGTAAAACCAGAGTTATGATAAAAAATAAACACGATGTTTTTTTCTGAACAAAACAGCGACGTTTACAGCAGGAAGGACGGTAAAAACGACGTTTTCTATGGACATCACTAGCAAACACTCTCCACTTGTGAGTGAAAAAAGAAAAAGAAAAAACACCCCTTCCCTATTGGCGTTGAAGTTTACCATGTCAGCCAATCAAAAAGATAATATGGCAACATGTGGCATTTGGTTGTTTAGGTAGAAGGGGAAGTTTTAGGAGCAACACCCGCGACGGAAAGTGGGCGAGCGAAAGAAAGAGAGAGAGCGAGTTTTCATATGTAAGACATTAGTGACGTTTAGTGATGGGTCTTTCTAGCACAAACCCGCCGCTGGAACGAGACATTTCAGCTACACAGCAAAGCAAGACACGAGTAGGCAAAGTTCTTTGTGTTACTCATATATGAGGGAGAGAACCATATATGGTTCCAGGCGCTCTTGTCCGCTCCCTCGTAACACTGCTCTTTTATTAGAAAAAAAGAGTACTGTGTGTGTGTGTGTAGCTGTGTGTGTGTGTGTGTGTGTGTGGGGGGGGGTGTCAAGATGTGACCCCATTAACGACTTCCCTAAACCTGCTGGTCTGGAAATCCAGCAGTCCACCTAAAGAAAAGGCACTTAGACTAAAACAGATATAGATGTGTTTGCTATACCATATATCAGTAAGGGAAGATAACCTCTCTCATGACCCTAGGATCTGAGTGTGAATGCCAGAACACTCTGGAATGCACACAAAGTCTTTACAGACGACTAAGGATCAGACCCCTATCAATATGACATCGATTATAAACCTTAAGCATATATGAGTAAATATTTCTAAGCATAAATGACAATCAACAATATAAACCTGACATTTAGCATGTTTGGAGGCTATTGTTAGCGTGTTGTGTTGTTATTGTTTTGTGTTGTGTGTCAGTTATACTGCTGAATGTCACATTTGCTCCAAAAAAAGCCATCATAGGCAGATTGCAGTGTAAACGCTGTCTCCACATGGAAAACAGGACTGATGCGCCTCCTGCTGTCAGACCTGCAGGGTTTAGGCCTGTGCTGTTCTCCTCTGTCTTATACTGAACACAAACTATTTTTTTGGACTGGCACAAATAATTTATGTGCCTTCTTATTTGATGCAGCCCAGCTGATTGTTCTGGAAATAGATTTAAATGGTTATATAAAAAAACGCCCGAGGCCTTGGCTGCATTTGTAGGTCAATAGTACCAAACAACTTTGGTGTTTGCAAAACTTGTGCATAATTTTTAGAAATGTACAATTTCTATTTGTATTTCAAGTTATGAAAATAATTCATTAAACAAGTTTGTTGGTCTTACAGTAAAAAATATAACTTTTTTCTACTCGGATTTTGAATTCTTTGTCTGAATTTAGATCAACTATGCTCATATAGTATGCCAAAATGAAAAAATAACTCAAATTTCAGATATTTGAGGTTGTGCTGAAAATATTGATACCAAACAAGGCAAGATAAACCGTTTAAAAGGTGAAATATAGAGGTAAAATCAAACATAGTCAAAAATGGCCAATTATACCCTGGACCCCAGAGGGTTAACTTATGAAGATATGTTTTTATCCTGAGCACAGAATGAAAATGATGATAATAATTTACTACATGCACACCAAATGTAACAATAGCAGCTCAGTAGTAATCAGAGTAACAAAAACTTACAAAATTCCACTTATTCAGTCTGATGTTCTCTGATCTGTTTCTCTTGTTTAGTGTCTTAAATGCTGCCAGTGCCTCTCTTTGCTGTAACCAACCTTTCTCTTTATTTCTGAGCTTTTTAAGGACTTTAACTGATGCATCAACCTTTGAAAATGGAAAGAAATCAGTCAGATTCATGGCTGCATCACAGTGTCACATGTAGTTCTCCACATCAGCTGGATTATATCTATAGCAGCAAACAGCAGCTGATCCACAAATCTTTGTCTGTGTTAATAAAGTTGGATCAGTTCAAACAGTGAGACATTAGTGACGTTTAGCGTGTTTGGAGGCTGTAGTTAGTGTGTTGTGTAGTTATTGTTTTGTGTTGTGTGTCAGTTAAACTGCTGAATGTCACATTTGCTCCAAAAAAAGCCATCATAGGCAGATTGCAGTGTAAACGCTGTCTCCACATGGAAAACAGGACTGATGCACCTCCTGCTGTCAGACCTGCAGGGTTTAGGCCTGTGCTGTTCTCCTCTGTCTTATACTGAACTTTTTTGGACTGGCACAAATAATTTATGTGCCTTCTTATTTGATGCAGCACACCTGATTGTTCTGTAAATAGATTTAAATGCATCCATCCATTCGCTTCCGCATCTCCTTTTCAGGGTTGCGGGGGGGGGCTGGAGCCTATCCCAGCTGTCATAGGGCGAGAGGCAGGGTACACCCTGGACAGGTCGCCAGTCTGTCGCAGGGCCAACATACAGGGACAGACAGCCATTCACACTCACATTCATTCGCACATTCACACCTAGTGGCAATTTGGATTATCCAATTAACCTATCCCCACAAGCTGCATGTCTTTGGACGGTGGGAGGAAGCCGGAGTACCCGGAGAGAACCCACGCAGACACGGGGGTACCACCTTATCTCATAGTCCAGCCAATGATGCGATTCACATTCGTATATACGCAGCTAATGAACGTGGTTGACAGGCTATGACAACGTCCTTATGTGCCGACGCCGGTGTTTTAGCGAGCAAAGCGGCGTGGCTGATGTGGAGTGAAGCCACGTTATTGACAATGTGTACAACCATTGGAGATGTGAGCAGGACAGACAGAACAATTGATGGAAAAAGTGTGGACTTTATACCAGTTTTTAAATTGTGTTGATCGGCCACGTAAAACCAGAGTGATGATAAAAATATTTGCAATGTTTGGTTTTCTTCCTTCCTTCATGAAATGGTAAAAACTGCGTTTTATAAGGAAAACTGGTTTCAGTTTACTAAAATAAATATTCAAAGACATTAATGATGTATTTTATTTTGCAAACCAAAATGTCCAATTAAATGTTATATTGATTACTGAACTATTTCAGCAAAAAAAAAAAAAAAATCAGAAAGTTTGCTGTTTATTTTTGTTTTTTTTTCTGACAACATAGAATAAAAAAAATCTATTGTATATTGTAACTTTGCACTGTCCACTTTCTGCTGTAATAACAGATTTCCCAGGTGTGGGACACTAATAAAGGGTTATCTTATCTTCTTATGCTATCTTAATATTTATACCTGCTGCACTCCTCTTGACCACCTCACTCTTTTATGCCGGGTTTGTCATGTTTCGGCTGTGTGGCAGGCAGGAGAGGACCCAAACGCAAACTCATGGGGACAGAACTTGAACTCAAAAGCACATCTTTAATTGCTGGAGAAATAGAACACAGGCAATACAAAACTAAACTGGGAAAGCTAATCATAAAGTATACCAGGAGACACGGGGAGCATCACACACAGCATGAGGGAGACTACGACACCGACAAAGAGAAACACAGGGCTTAAATACACAGAGGGATAACGAAGGAATGAGACACAGAAGGAGAGCACAGCTGGGAGTGATCAGGCTGGACGAGACAAAGGAAGCAAAACTAGAAACACTCACATGAGACATGGACCTTCAAAGTAAAACAGGAAACACACTGACTGAACTCTAACCATGCAAACTTAACAGCAACTGAGAAGACAGAACATAGGGACCAGAAACATGGTATATACAGAGGTCACAGTAGACACAACATTGAACACAGGGAAGCCATATTACAAAGCCACAAAAACAAAATGTCCATCAAAAGCACAGGAGCACAGGGAACAGTTCATAACTCCTTAGGGGGCCGACCCGGAGGGTGACGGTCCAGAAATTCATAGTTCATTTGATCAGGGGGCCGGCCCGGAGGCCGACGGCACAGGAGTTCATGGTCAAACAGTTCCAGGGGCCGACCGTGCGGACGGCAGCGGCGTAGAAACAGTTCCGGCAGCCGACCTCGACGGCGATGATGTCCAGCTGGTGGCCCGGAGAGTGGTCGATGATTCCGAGGTGCAGAACAAGGCTTGGGCGGCGGCATAACAGCCGTAGGACCAGGCGACGCTGAAGCAGAGGCTGGACCAGGCGACGCTGGACCAGGCGACGCTGAAGCAGACGAGGATGAAGACTCGGATGAAGCTGGACCAGGCGACGGCGTGGGCGGAGACACGGAGGCCGCAGCTGGCGTGGATGAAGACACGGCTGCTGCAAATGTGGATGAGGCTGCTGGTGGAGCAGCTGGTGGCTGAACGGGCCCCTCGGACCCTCCAGCGGAGACGGGAGGCTGAACGGGCCCCTCGGGCCCTCCAGCTGAAGCAATGGCAGGACCAGTAGGCGCCGAGACTACTGGCTGAACAGAAGGCTGAGTGGGTGATGGAACAAATGACTGAGCTAAACACTGGGGAGCTGGCTGAGCTGCACAGTGGGCTAAGGGCTGAGCTAACGGAAACACAGGAAAATGAACTATGGACTGGGCTGCTAACAGAGCTAATGACTGAGCTATAGACTGAAAAGCATGCAGTAGTGATGGTGGCGATGGTTGTGGACTGAACTCTCCTGAGCCTCTGGAACACAGGGAGGACTGCTGGGCGGGGTTGCCTGAGCCTTCAGCAGAAACAAGAACGGGTGCAGGCACATGCTGGACACTAGCCACTCCCACCCGAGGAGTAGGTACGGGTGCGGAGACGGGCTGTATCCTGGCTGACCTCACCCTGGGGACGGGCATGGGTGCGGGGGTGGACTGGTTCACAGCCCCCCTCACCCTGGAAGCCGGGACAGGCACCGGCAACGGCCGGGCAACTGCACTTCTCATCCGAGGAGCTGGCACGGGTGCAGAAACTGACAGAGCCTCAGCCGGCCTGGAAACCAGAGCAGGGACCAACTGGACCTCAGCCTCCCTCACCCAAGGAACTGGTACGGGTGCAGGGGTACGCTGGGCCCGAGCTGCCCTGGCAGCAGAAACACGAACAGGCATAGGAGCAGGCTCAGAAAAACCAGTCTTAGAATTGGCAGGCTCAGGGTCAACATGTACTGGGTCGACAAAAAAAAGACCTAGCAAAAATGAATTTAGCATCTTTCCCACCATGTTTTACAGTCTTTGTTTTAGCAGTCTTTGAAGTCCTTGGGTTAACGGTCTTAGCGTGAGCTGACTTGAGGATGCCTGAACCAGACCTGACAAAACCTGAACTGACAGAACCTGAACTGAGTGTTGTAGACCTGGTGAGATTGCTCACAGTTTTTCCTTTAACAGCATTTACAGCCTTTGGCGAGTGCTTATTATCTTTGATTTCTCCCTGTTCAGAGGGAGCAAAATGAAAAAACTTTTCCCAGTCTATGTCATCGACCAAAAGAGAGATTCCAACATTGTCTGGGGTGAGTTTATTGTTCTTTTTAGTTATGGCTTCGGGTGGGATGTGTGAAAGGCAGTCATTATAACTCACCCCCGGGAGTTGCTCAGCAAGTGAAAAGTGATGGCGGTGTGAGCGTCGCTTCCTCTGAGGAGAGGAAGCTGACGGGGCATACAGCTGAGCCTCTGACGTGCGGGACGGCAAGGCAGAGGCTGGAGCGTGAGCATCCGCAGAAAAACGGAGCACTCCCACCTGAAGCGGCCGAGGCTTGGGTGCGAGTGGGGAAACAGGCGGAGGCTTTTGGCAACTTCGGGGACCTCCACAAGCCAGCCGAGTTCCGCGGAATATGTGCTCAAAATCCGGAGCACGCCACGGCTTCCAGTGGAGCTCCTCCTCCAGCTGGGCGAGGGCTGCCTCCTGGCGCTCATACAGCTGAGAGAAGTCTGCTGGGTCCATGTAATGGTAGTGATGTGACGTTCTGTATCGAGGCTTCGAAGCTTGTGTCGAGTAATGGAGGGGGCGTTTCCGCGATGCGCGTATCGAGGCTTGCTTCATTTATGGGAGGAGCTGAAAATGATGACGTCCGAAGCCTCGCTGCCCGGCTGTACCACGTGACTGGTTCATGAAGTGGTTCGAACTTTGCCGCGAGCTATGACAGCGATATAAACCCCTCAGACTTCATTCAAAATGTTGTTGTTTGATGGAGAGTTGTTAGTGAGAGTTTGGAGACAGTTTGGAGGTTTATGAGAGTGAGGAGAGAAAGTCAGCAGAGAATGGAGCCAGCTAAGAAGAGGAGGATGTCCTCCCCTGTGAACATTTTGATCTTATTCCTCCCAACAAGGTATGTAAATTTCTACAGAAGATGTATTTTCATAATACTGATGGTGCAATACAATTTATGTTAAGCTGTCTGTACTTTTGTACAAGGTGAAGTGTTTGCTATGTGCCAGGGAGCTGGGATATAACAACAACACCTCATCCATGCTTAGGCACTACAGAGCTTTGCATGAGAATAAGGGGGACACCGATTGTGGAGCAAGACCAGGTGAGCCATCAAATGCCATGATAATATAGCATGCAGTAATGTTACTAAATGATATAACAATATTATACAGCTGTTATAAGTTACGTGTGTGATATTTATATTTGTGCTTTATCTTTATTGTCTTTCCTCAGGAGAACAATCTCAAATAGATGAAGACCTGGTTACCATGGTGATTGAGGACTCCCAGCCATTTAGCATTGTGGAGGACAAAGGATTCAAAAGATTTGTTAAATCATTAAATCCTAGCTATGTTCTCCCCACTAAAAAGGTCATAAAAGCAGTGAAAATTTAGTTTTTACAGAATAAAATGTGAACAGGCAGGACTAAGGCCTCAGTGTGTAGCTGTCCATACCTCAACGTTACAAAAGCACAACCACTGTCCACACCCCAACCACCCCTCACCTCACAGGAAATGATCATTTCCATTTTAAGCATTTCCAAATGATCATTTTCCATACTGCCAGTATAAATATACACAGTATACTGCCATCACTACAATATAGATGTTTTACACACTCCTTTTGTTGTTGACATTTACAGGCTGTGTGCAAAAGGCCACACTCTTCAAATTCATGCCAACTAATAGTTTTACGTCCAGTAGGTGTCCTGCTAGAGCAAATGAAGCTTCAAGAAGCTTTGCGCTGGGGTGAACCAATTGGATGAAAAGCTTCAGTGCTTCATGAAGCTTCATCTGCCCATCACTATGTAATGGTCGTAGTCTTCTGTCATGGTTCGGCTGTGTGGCAGGCAGGAGAGGACCCAAACGCAAACTCACGGAGACAAAACGTAAACTCAAAAGCACAGCTTTAATTGCTGGAGAAATAGAACACAGGCAATACAAAACTAAACTGGGAAAGCTAATCATAAAGTATACCAGGAGACACGGGGAGCATCACACACAGCATGAGGGAGACTACGACACCGACAAAGAGAAACACAGGGCTTAAATACACAGAGGGATAACGAAGGAATGAGACACAGAAGGAGAGCACAGCTGGGAGTAATCAGGCTGGACGAGACAAAGGAAGCAAAACTAGAAACACTCACATGAGACATGAACCTTCAAAGTAAAACAGGAAACACACTGACTGAACTCTAACCATGCAAACTTAACAGCAACTGAGAAGACAGAACATAGGGACCAGAAACATGGTATAAAGAGGTCACAGTAGACACAACATTGAACACAGGGAAGCCATATTACAAAGCCAAAGAACTAAACCTATGATAACCATAACTGAAATCTAGGGAAACAGGAAACAGTACAACAAAGGACTCAAAACATAATCCATAATATAAAAACACGAGATCTCTTCAAAATAAAACGGGAAACATGAGAGGCAGACATGACAACATAAGACAACAGACATGAAACACACGAAGGGCAAGGGAGACTTCACAGGGGTTGAAAACACAAGGGGGAGCTAATGAGCAAACAAACATAGGAAACCTAATAAGCTTAAACATACACTATAAACATCAAAAGAACTAAAACTCAAAACACTGGGTCATAAGACCCAGGATCGTGACAGGGTTAGGCCAAAGATAAGGCATTTCTAAAGATCACGATGTTTTTTTCAGAATAAAAGGCTGCATACACACAGCATCACCAAAAACTGATAACAGACACCAGAAATCAGATAACTTTGGGCTGCCTTCTAAATAGTGAGGCTAACAAAAGATGGTCAAAAAAGTCAGTCATTTTGACTTTTAGGCATCAACTTGTGTTTTAAAAGTGAGTCTAGAACCCAGCTTGAAGTGGTAATAACACTCAGTAGCATATCTGAATAAAGAACTGTGACAAAGCAGACTGGTTAGACAAATGTGTCACATAAAACACTGTCATCAGCGTAAAACATGGAGTAGCACATGTGAAATTGTTCAGAAACAGGAAAATAATCTATAAAGCTAATAAAATACTACTTTACGAAAATGAGAGTAGCACAGCTTCAGCAGAGTAATTCTGATATTCAGAGACAAAGATTATGTTTTCATTTAAAGTGGTGTTATGGTAAAGATAATTTACTTCAATGAAGCCAATGCATTACTTCAGTAAAAACAAAACAAACAAAAAAAACTGTATTCACTCAGATTTTGAGGGGGGTGGGGACTTCTTTACTAAACTTGTCTTTTGACAGAATTCTCTTCAGAGACCATCAAAACTCTGCAGCTTGCTTAGAGAAACAGCAGCTATGCTTTTTAGACGAACCACAAGGCCAGACCACATCCTACCATTTCTTGCCATCATGCAGGTTTCCAGCCAACCATAGTCTCAAATGTTATGCAATTCTGCTTTTTAGAAAACAATACATGGACCTTGACTTTATAGAGTACAGACATCACTTTATTCCTTTTTACTAAAAGAAATTTTGAAAATGTTTACATATAAAAACTACACAAATAAAGTTATTATATACTGTATAAAGGTTGGAGGACTACAGAACGTGGTAAAGAGGTTACAACCTGATAAAGCAAACCCTTGAATCAGTACTCAACACCACACTGTTCTTGGATGGCTTTATGTGTACACAGCATGGTTCAGGTTCAGTTTTATCAAAGGTCACATCAGGCTTGCTTAATGATTCTGTGTTGCAGATGACATCACAATTAAATCACAATCTCAGTGTTATTATTGCGTTTCTGTCATTTCTGTGAACATGAAATTCGTCAGGGGTATTGTGACAAAGTGGATGAGCAGTTGCAGTGCTCTCCATTTGTCCCATATGTGTTGACTTTTTTTTGCACATTATACACATTATTCTATTTCTCTTTATTTGATTTGATTTGCTGTTTCTCAAGTAACATTGCTGCAATTACTTTCCCGGGTTTGTTTGTGTAAACGTTCTGTTGCAAATTAAGGCAAATACTCAGTTACATGTTTCTTTATATTTTATTATGTTACAGATGTCCCACATCATTTGTACAGACGTCATTTGTTCATACTTAGTTTGTTCTCTTTTCAGTCTTCATGAGGGTCAGGTGCAATGAAATCTGCTGCAATGACCCGGTTACTGCGTTCACCAGATATCAACACAATTTTGATCCGCTCCTCACGTGTTAACCTCTTCGACATGTCAATGGCTGTGAACAAAGAGCAACTTGTAAATAACTCATGGAAGAATAAAGTTATGTTGAAACCAAGCACACCGTTGTTGTTCTTGTGACATTACCAATAAGTTTGATGTGTCACATGGCCCTCTTCCTATTGAAAAAACAAAAGTTGTATCCAAGATGGCCGACTTTAGATGGCCACCATGGTCACCGCCCATCTTGAGGAGTTTGCCCCCTCACATATACTAATGTGCCACAAACAGGACTTTAATATCACCAACCATTCCCATGTTGTTACGGTGTATCTCATATAAATGGCCCACCCTGTAGATTGGAAGGCAAGTACAGTGGTTATGTGCAGGTGTACACAGATGAATCGAGAGATCCGGATAGTGAAGCAACTGGTTTGGCAGTGGTAATTCCGGAATTAAATATCAAGTTTGGGAAGAGAACATCAAACTTTTTGAGTGTGTATGCAGTAGAGTTGTATGCCATATTGATGGCCTTAGAATGGGTGGAAGACAGCAGAGTTCCAAAAGTAATAATATGCACTGATTCATTGTCAGCTGTGTTAAGTACAGAAAATGGAAATACAAGTAGTAATCAGACCATTCTGTATGAAGTTATGTTTGCTCACCATAGAGTGTGTGAGCAGGGCAAAAGTGTAGTAATAATGTGGACACCAGCTCATATAGGCATTATGGGGAATGAAAGAGCAGATAGAATGGCTACGGAAGTTGTTAAAAGAGTAGATATTGAGGTACAGATACCATTATCTAAATCTGAGGGAATGTGTATTGTTTGGAGTGAAAGTAAGAAGTTGTGGGAAATGGCATCGGATAAGGAAACTAAAGGGAGACAATTGTATAGGGTACAAAATACAGATACAGTAGAAGTTAAAAGAAATAAAGAAATGAATAGGCGGGAGGAGATTGTCATGTGTAGAATAAGAACTGGGCATTGTTACCCAGTTGGCACTCTTTTTAGGATGGGGAAACATTTAGTGGGGCTGTGTATTGGTGTGGTGTTATGGAAACAATTGAGCATGCATTTCTTAACTGCAGAAGGTATGATAACCACAGGGGAATGATGGGGGTAGAATTGGGAATTAGGGGGGAACTCAGGTTTGAAAAGGTGGTTGACTGGCCAGGATATCATGAACGGAAAGGAGTGGTTCTTCGGTTTCTGAGAAGAACGGGGTTGTTTAAGAGGATTTAAAGAACTAAGTGCAGTCTAAGTAACACCAGAGGGTGGCAGTAATGCAACTTCGATGGATGCAAGCTGCTGTTAAACTGGAGGAAGAAGAAGAAGAAGACGACAACGAGGAGAGGTGAGCTGTGTTACCAGATCCATGCACTTTTGAGGTTTGTTAAGTTACACATTAAATTAAGTTCACTGTAAATAAATTGCTCACCTCTGGAAACCTGAAATGTCTGCAAAGTCTGCTTCCCTACCACCTTCCTTAATGTTTGAGTCTGACTACTTCACAGGTATAAATCCAGCTGTGTCAGCTGGCAGGATGTCAGACCAGTGTTTGTTCTGCTGCTGAAGGTCAGCGGTCTTTACAGGAAGGTGATTTCAGTCATTTGTAAAATTTCCACTACTGTCTTCACAGCTACATGATGATCATCTTTGGTCTTGCAGCAGAGGAGGAATGATCAGAATAACCTGTTCCAGTCATGCTGCAGCCTTCAGGGTGGATCCTGATGAGTGGGAGAGGAACACTGGTGCAGTCTGAGATCCACATCTTTATCACATCAGCTGATGGTGACCCTGCTGACTTTGATGCAGTGTAAAGTGCTGATTGTCTGTCTGCTTCCTGTGATGATCTCTGTTCAATCTGACCATCAGCAGCTTCCTCTGTGCTTCTCAGCATTGGGCAAGTTACTTAATTTTTAGTAATTAGTTATCATTACTAGTTACTCGTTCAAAAAAGTAATAGTGTTACAATGTTACAAAACTAACTAATTACAAGGAAAAGTAACTATTGTGGTACTTTAAAAAAAAGTGTAACCCTCTGGGGTCCAGGGTATCATTGGCCAATTTGACTACTTTTGATTTTGGGTCTACCCCAACCTGACTGCCTACTTTTCAGAAAAAAGAAAAGTCTCATCTACATACTTTAACTTTAGAAGCATGAGAAGAGAAATCCTGTTCCCCAACCGAAAGATAGAGGGGGATGGGAGCATGTTGCCAAGCATATAGCTCTACCCATGTTCACCAGCATGATACCGTGGACAATGCCAATTCATCTGTTGTGTACATGCTAACAAATGAATGCAATTCTAATACCTAGACAGTCATAAAGAACCAACCAGTGCATCAACAAAATGTCAAATGTCAGATGATCGAACTGAAATTGTCATGTTTCTGGGTCATTTTGACCCAGCATTTTCAGTTACTTATATTTTGGTATACTTCTATATTATAATTAAGGTTCTGTTTCCTTTGTTATCTTCTTTTAATATCATTTTTTGTTTCAGTTCATTCTGGTTAAGGGTTTTAGTTCTTAGGTTTTGTGTCTTGTGTTTAGTGCAGGTTTAGGTCAGCATCAAGTCTGCGTTCTTGTGAATTGTTTCTTGTTTCCTGTTTTATTGTGAAGGTCCGTGTCTCATGTGAGTGTATTCAGTTTTGCTTCCCCTGTCATCTTGTCAATTACTTCCAGCTGTGTCCCCCCACCTGTGTGTAATCTTCCTGTGTTCTTCTGTGTGTATTTAAGTCGTGTCTACTTGTGTACTAGTTGCTGGTCTGTCTGTGAATCTACTGTGTATCCACCTTGTGTTCACCCTGCTGTCCACCTACACATACCGCTGCTCACCCACTTTCCTTCATGTCCAGGTTTGCCGTTCTGTAGTTTAGTTTGTTTCAGTATAGGTTAGTTTCAGTTCTGTTTTGCCATTTACGGTGGCCCCTAGAGACAAAGCACGTACAAACTCCAAAACACTTGCAAACTCCAAAACACAACGGAAGTGCTCCAGGACGCTAGGGGCAGTGTTGAGCTCGATTTGCAAAATAAACGGCAAGTTTGTCTGTATGGGACGGTCTAGTCTCCGTCGCGCTTCCCAGGTTGCCCAGCAACCATGATACTAACTGCTGGAAACGTGTCATACAACTTTGTTTGACAGAAATGAAGGAGAACATATTTTGTTCATTTGTTTGTTTGTTTCTACAACATGATTGTTGGGATTCAATTCTGTATTGAACAGTCATTTAAGATTAGCTAGTAAATAACAATTAGCTAATGTTGTTCATGAGACTAAAGCCATATCACTGTGGTAATGTAAATATAATATGGCCAATATTATAGTTATTATATTAATCATTATTAGCTATTACAGCAGTGAACATGAACTCTGTGTCAAATACTGAGCCTCAGTACAGATTCAAGTTGCAGTTATTTATGTCTTATCACCTTAAATCTTCACTCAAAGACAAGTATCTGTGACAGTGCATATATAGGTGTATCATATATAAGAGACAAATGTTGTTCCTTCAGTATGTTGGCATTACTAAATTTGGCTCACTGCTTACATATATGTGTAAAAAGCAAATGTACGAGCTGTGATAACTGTGTCTGATAGAATGAAGAGTAGACTGATATATTAAATATTCCTTTATTGGGTGAGAAAATCAGACCATGTCATAACTGCTTTAAGTCATACAGAATAGATATCAGAGCCTTAAACAGGCTGACTTCTGCTAAATGGGTCAAACTGGGCAGAAAGTCTACAAACACATAACATCCTTATAGAATATGATGTTACACTATAGATCAACTTACCTCAGAATATATAAAGCATATAAACAGTTAAAGCAATATGATGCAACAAACACAGCAGCTACTGATCCAAAATACTCAAAGCTTCATAGAACTGAAACCTGAAACATTCTGCTGCTGATACATACTTTAGGTTTCTGAACATTAAACTTGTTGCTGCCTTTCATAGTGTGTAACTTGAAGGCCCTGAGTACTTTCTCCCACACTGGAAACACTGGGATGATAACATTATGTGAATATTACCTAATAAGACTGATTCAGGACAGAAATTACTGTAATTCATTATTATCAGGAAGTCCTAAAAACTCACTGAAAAGCCTTCAGCTAATCCAAAATGCTGCAGCAAGAGTCCTGACATGGACTAGAAAGAGAGAGCAGATTTCTCCTGTTTTGGCTTCCCTTCATTGGCTTCCTGTTAAATCCAGAATTCAATTCAAAATCCTGCTCCTCACATACAAGGTCTTAAATAATCAGGCCCCATCTTATTTTAATGACCTTGTAGTACCATATCACCCTATTAGAGCACTTCACTATCACACTGCAGGCCTATTTGTTGTTACTAGAGTATTTAAACGTAGAATGGGAGGGAGAGCCTTCAGTTTTCAGACCCCTCTAGTCATGTGTCAGTCAATGTTAATAGCCCCAATCCGGAGCCAGGTTTTCTTCCTGTTCAACAAGAGTTTTATTTCTTCAAATTGTTCTCAAGCCTTTGGTCATAGAACTTTAACAACAGATAAGTGGAGATGAGAGGAAAATAGATTGAGTGAAAGTGAACAGAAGAGTTGGAGGAATGTGAAAACAAATTCGGAGGTAGATGAAGAGTGGTGAAAAAGACATTACTCAGTAGAAGAAACTTGTGGATGACTTGATGATACTATATGTCTCATGAAGTAGTCCAAATCTGTGTTGCCTCTCTTTAAGCTTCCTGCAGAGGAGAAAAGTAAAAGCAAGTCTCACTTCTCTTGATGTCATTTCTACATCAGGCACATAAACACATCCTGTGACTTTGGAAATGTCTTTTTCCCCCACATGTAATTTATATTATAGATCAGAGATCATACACAAAATTGTCAAAGATTTTCTTAAAATTTCATGTGAAAACTTTTCAGGGAACCTTGAAATCAGCTACACACTATGGTCAGCTTCTGATAATCATATGTCTGTAATATCCTCTGACTGGTTGTCAAACTCAACGCAGATCAACATGGGATTTTAAGAGCCATTTTAACAAGAGTAACATACACTGTTTTTAACATCGAGATTTTTAAAAAAGAACCAGTATAGTGATTTCATGACTTTTTTTGTTGAAAGATTCAAAAGGAACACTGTTGTTCACGGACAGAATTCAGATATTCATTCCAAACACCTCATGGGAAAACTCTTTTTTCCCCCCTTTCTAGCAGGGTTTCAGTGACATCACATGGATGAATAAATTAAGTCTACCTAAAAGGGCGGACATAACATCATCACCACCCCCACCCGAAATTGGGTAATAAGCCCCAAGCATGATAGAAAGTGGAGTGTTCAGTGCGAGAGGAACACACCCGAAAGACAGGACCATGGTGAAGCTTGGAACCTGGACCCACCGTAGCCGGTTACCAAGATTATGTGAAGTATACTCTGAAGGTCTACTAGATTAAGTAAATCCACCACTATGGACAATTCCTATTGCGACCATCAACGAGACACAAATCAGTTGATCTACACCACAGTACCAGTGATCTGTGAGATGCTTGGCTACAAGATTAAAAGCAACAGGGAGCAGTACCCTTCATGGAGAAGGAAACTAGAGGCCAAGATCAAGGTAACACGGAGGGAGGATAGCAAAGTATTGGAGCTGCGGAAAGAGTGCGATGGAGAGGTTCTTAAGCTGTCCATACCTGAGGCCTTGGAAACTGCCAAACAAAGACTTGGCCTGGCTTGAAGTACACCAGATAAATAAATGGCAGGAAAATAAACCAGCTAATTTCCACTGAACCATCCAAGATGCACACTTAATGGGAGGGGAACAATATGAGTACAGCACCACCCAAGCTGGAGACAGAACAATACTGGAAGAGCATATGTGAGAAGTATTTAACCCATAACTTAATTAACCCATAAACATGCTCAGTGGCTAGTGGCAGCAACCTCCCTTAACATGGTCTCCAGTCACCATCACAGTGGCAAACATTCAGTATGAAGAGTTGGACAGCACTGGCCAAAAAACCTAGGGGTAGGTTAGAATACCAGAGGTGCAAAACACAAGGTGCTGGCAGACAGAGCAGTTGCCCGAGATTGTAAGCCCAGACTTACCTGTGCCCCTTTGAATGCCTAGAATCAAAAGGACAGTTGGAGCCTTCATCAGGGACTCAATGGGTATGTAGCGACCAACACTAGAGGCCAACTTCAAGTATATTACACGAGTCACCATGAAATTTGCAATCTATCAGGGAGACGTTCTCTCCCCACTGCTGTTCTGCATAGGCCAGACCCCCTCAGTGAGATCATTGAAAAGACTGGCTACGGATACCGACTATGGAATGGAGCAGTTATCAGCCACCTCCTGTACGTCGATGACATGAAGCTGTATGCCAAGAGTGAATGAGACATCGATTCACTGATCCACACCACCAGGATAAACAGCAACGACACTGGAATGTCGTTCAGAGTGGAGAAGTGTAGTCAGATGACAACAAAGAGAGGGAAGGTAGTCAGAACTGAGGGGATTGAACTACTAGAAGGCAACATTGCAGACATAGAGGACAGTTACAAGTACCTGGGGATCCCACAGGCAAATGAGAACCACGAAGAGGCCGCTAGGAAAGCTGCAATTACAAATTACCTACAGTGAGTAAGGCATGTCCTGAGAAGTCAGCAGAATGGGAAGAAAAATCAACATCTATCAACATCTACGCCCTGTCGGTGATCAGGTACCCTGCTGAAATAATAAGCTGGCCAAAGGAGGAGATGGAAGCAACCAACATCAAGCTCCTGACCATGCATGGAGGGTTTCACCCTAAGCCCAGCACCCTGAGGCTGTATGCTAAACAGAAGTAAGGAAGCCAGGGACTAGTGAGTGTCAGCGTCACAGTCCAGGATTAGACAACGAACATCCATGAGTACATCAGGAAGATGGCTCCAACCGATCGCGTGCTCAGTGAATACTACAGGCAGCAGAAACCCAAGAATGAGGAGGAAAAGGAGGAGCCATTATGAAAGGACAGGGCCATGCATGGTATGTATCACCAACAGATAGCGGAGGTGGCTCATATCCAGAAATCCTTCCAGTGGCTGGACAAAGCTGGACTGAAAGACAGCACAGAGGCACTAATCATGGCAGCACAAGAACAAGCTCTAAGAACAAGATCCAAAGAGGCTGGGGTCTATCACACCAGGCAAGACCCCAGGTGCAGGCTGTGTAAAGATACCTCTGAGACAATCCAGCGCATGACAGTAGCTGTAAGATGCTAGCAGGCAGGGCATACATGGAAGGCCATAACCAAGTGGCAGGCATAGTATACAGGAACATCTGTGCTGAGTATGGCCTGGAAGTCCCGAGGTCAAAATAGGTTGGTTGTGAGTAACCACGCTAAGATGTTATGAGACTTTTAGAAAAAAAATCTGCTAATGGCTAACCAACCCGACATAGTGGTGGTAGACAAGCACAAGAAGACAGCCGTAGTGATACTTGTAGCAATACCAAATCAAGAAGAAGGAACACAAAAAGCTTGAGAAGTACCAAGGGCTCAGAGAAGAGCTTGAGAAGACGTAGAGCATGAAGGTAACAGTGGACCCAGTGGTAATCGGAGCAGACATAGATAGCTAGATATAGTCGAGCTCACCTCAACCCACATTTTGGGCTCTGAAGCCAGTCTTCTGGGGAGTTGCCCTTTGTGAAGAGATTCTGGCAAATTGGAGTGTTCTCTGGGAGATGCTTCAGGAATATGGGGTTAAGCAGAGTGTGAAGCGGTAGGAATGAAATTCAGCACCTCCAAATCTACCAGTCCATTGTGGTGAAGAGAGAGCTGAGTGTAAAAGCAAAGCTCTCAATCTACATCCCTACCCTCACCTATGGTCATGAGCTGTGGGTAGTGACTGAAAGAACGAGATTGTGGATACCAGCAGCGGAAATAAGCCTTCTCCAAAGGGTGGCTAACCTCTCTCTTAGAGATAGGGTGAGAAGTTCAGCCATTCGGGAGGGGCTCAAAGTAGATCCGCTGCTCCTTCACATCGAAAGGAGCCAGTTGAGGTGGTTCGGGCATCTAACAAGGATGCCCCCTCTGCTCCTCCTGGGTGAGGTGTTCTGGGCACATCCCACCAGGTGGAGGTCCCGGAGCAGACCCAGGACACGCTGGAGAGATTATATCTCTCAGCTGGCCTGGGAACGCCTTGGTGTTCCCCCGTATAAGCTGGAGGAGGTGGCTGGGGAGAGGGAGGTCTGGGCTTCTCTGCTTAAGCTGCTTAAGGTGGATGGATGGATATTTATAGTCTCCATGCATATTTGGTTTATTGAAGTGAAGCAACTTTATTTTGAGGGGACACAGATGTATGCTTAGAAAAAAAAATCTGTCTGCTATTTACAAAAGTTATGCCAGTCAGACCAGAGCACATAAGCAGACACATTCACAGATGTGTTTACTGACCTCGGACACCAAGGGCAATTATTTTGTCTCTCAGAATTTTTCCATCTCTGCTCTTGACGGTGCAAGTGTAGACACCACAGTCTTCTAGTTTGGGTTGTTTCAGGACCAGACTGAAGTCTCCTTTATTCACTTCCTCCTCACTCATCTCTGTGCGACCTTTGTAATCCTGAACTGGCAAGGAAGGCTGGTTCTGGCCACTCTGATATTCGTGGACCTTCATGTTTTGATGTCTCCACTCAACTTTGATGTGCTCATGAAGATCATCGGTAGTTTTAAAGGGCAGCCGAACAAACTCTACACCCTCTGTTAGTCACCACCACCTGCAGCTGAGCAACTGGAAAGAAAACATATAGTGTCACAACAGTTGCATTATGCAGCTGTAAGGCATAGGTGTCAAACTCTGGCCCGCGGGCCAAATTTGGCCAGCAGCCTAATTACATTTGGCCCGCAGAAGCCATACCAAATTATTATTAGAGCTGGCCTACTGGTATTATACAGCTAATATATATATATTGTTTAGTATTAAGCTTTGCTTGTTCCATATTCAGTTTTTCAGCAAAACGTGTTTGAGTCAATTTTAAATCATGCTTTTTATCTGTTTTTGTTTCTAATGTCTCTGTAAAGCACTTTGAATCACCTTCTTGTTGAATTGTGCTATACAAATAAATTTGCCTTGCCTTGAGTCCATAAGAAAAGATTCATTCTTATATCTGGAGGAAGATTTTTTTTTTCAATAAATATTAATGTTAGCCCGCGACGACTTTGTTCCAGTTTTGAATTTTGGCCCACTGTGTATTTGAGTTTGACACCCCTGCTGTAAGGTAATGAGCGAAAAGCCTAACAATTAGACAATGATCTGAAAAAGTGGAAAGAAAAAAAGAATTTAAACAGCTTCCAACAGAAGCAGGACCAGGAACGGGTGGCCTTGTGCTGTGACTAACTGAAGGGTGGGGGGGGGAGAGACCAGAGTCAAGCGCTCAAGTATTTCTTTAACCCCTGTCAGTTCTTCATATGTTGCTAGAAAATGGGAAACAAGAGGAGTAATTGACAGAAAATTGCAAGCATACATGGAAAAATAATATATAAAGTTAAAGTAAATACTTGATATGACCACCTTTAATCACACAGCCTGAATTCTCTTAGGCTACGTTCACACTACAGGTCTTAATGCTCAATCCCGATTTTTTGATCAAATCTGATTTTTTTTGTCTGGTTGTTCACACTAGAAATAAAATGTGACAGCAAACGCGCTCTAATGTGAACGGTTCAAGGCCCTCAAAGCGGCCTGCATGCACAAAAGAAGACGTCACACACAAACGCGCTCTGTTTACGGAAGTAAAAATGGCGGCTACAGAGCTAGTAGTTGTTGTTGCAGCAGTCTATCAATTTCTGCACAGTCGTAACCAACAGAGTTCTGTCTCCACATACGCTAATCAAGTCCAAAACTTCAGTTTCTGTGCACTGATTCGCTCCGTCTCCAGTTTCCGCCGCCATGCTTTCTCGTTTGTGTTCTCCGGTGCTGATAATCGGCGTCTGTCTTGTGTCAGTGATGTAAAAGATGAATTTAATGCGACATGGCCATCAAATAGCAGTCGCTTTCTAAAAAATCAGATATGTATCAGATTCAGTACCACATACGAAAGTGACCCAGATTGGATTTGAAAATATCGGATTTGTTGTCACGGTTCGGGTCAGTGGCCGTGTGAGGAGTGGAAAGGAGGACTCAAATTCAGTACTTATTTAGACGTGAGGGCGATTTATTAACAATACCAAACATAAAGTGGAGATGGCAAAACAGAACTAAGGATGAACTAAACTGGGAGAAACTACACCAAGGAATAACAAACTTGAACATGAAGGGAGAACAGCAGGGAGAGCACGCAGGGGATTTCACAGAGTATCAACACAGACGACGCGACGAGGAACAGAGGCAAACACACACTATAAATACACAGAGAGACACTGGGAAATCACACACAGGTGGGAGACACAGCTGGACCTGATTAACCTGACGAGACAGGGGAACACTAACACCAGGGACCAACAGAGGGAGCACAACCCAGAACCCCGTATCTAATTCCCAAAACACAAACCATCCCAAAACAGCCACGAATAATAATGAAATAAATAACAATAAAGAACACAAACACAAAGTCACTGAGTCATGGCCGCAGGACCATGACATTTGTGCTGTTTAAACTGTCATACCATGATCAGATATGAGTCGCATAGGGTCAAAAAAGTCGGATTTGATGCGCTTTCGCCTGCAGTGAGAACATAGCCTATGGCAAGCTTTCTTGTAATTTCCAACCTGCTTCCTGTTTCTTATGATAAGTCACTGTTCATCTGCTGTAGATAATTTTTAGATCTGTCTCTTATCTTTTCATATTCCACTTGTTGAATTTCTCAGACTTCTTATGGACACACTGCACATCATGCAAAATCATGTCAGCTGAGGTTTCCCAACCTTATAAACAGTACATTTGCATAGTGATGGAAACCAGCCCACTGAAGGAACAATGGGCTGGGAGGTCAGTTCCTTGATCATTAATATGCATACTGTAATGACCATTGATCAACAACCACTGACCAAAGGTCACTGATCAATGACCATGAGTACCATTCACAGCAGGGCCGTGCAGAGAGGTTTAAAGGGGCGGGTGCTCAAAGTTAAAAAGGGGCACATTGAACCAGGCTGAATAACAACAACACACAGTCAAAGGAGCTTGCAAAGAAAAGCGTCTGGACTTCTTTAAGTTGCTTGAAGACGTTTCACCTCCCATCCGAGAAGCTTCTTCAGTTCTAAGGTCAAATGGTCAAATTTATATCTGGGACTCTCACCATTTGACCTTAGAACTGAAGAAGCTTCTCGGATGGGAGGTGAAACGTCTTCAAGGTGACAGCGCTTGGAACCATAAGGCAACAAAAACTGTCAGAAATAATTTAGGCTCTGCCTGTGAATTACTCTTTGCTTCTCTTCTTCCTTCCATCCCATCATTTCATATATCACTCTCCACTTGCTGTCTATGTGAGAACAAGGCACAACTTGTTATTGCAATAAACTATAATCTAATTATCCACACCTAACAACTCCAGCACTTAATCTATAATAAAATGATGACAGAAAAATGTTATAGCCCTGCCTTTAGTAGCCTCACACAGCTCCTGCTGTTTCCTCCTCATGTCCTTACCAGCCATGTCTGCACAATGTTATATCATGAGTAATATTTTTTTTAAAAATCCAGCTAAATAAAACTCACACATGCACAAACACACACAGTGACACTTTAGACCTTCTTCAGAATACTGTATATACTATGGGCATCATGGAGCTGATCCAGAATCCTTACATTATTATTTATTACTAGAGCTACAATAATAAAGCAATGAGGAGGGGGAAGTAATAAATATGAAATAATGTCATGATGATGATTCCATTTGTTTCACTATCCACTTCTGTGCAGGGCAAAGCTTATTACATGTTTAAACTGTAGAGATACAATCATTTTACTGCTGTAAAATCCAAATTTTGTCCTATTAAAATATAAATCTAATATAATCTGCTTCTTAATGTATGTTCTTTAAAATACAGCGTGTGTTTTTAATATATTATAATTATAATAATGCATAATTATGTGGACATCGTTTTTTAGTGAAATATAATCCCTCCAGAAAGGCAGGAAAAGCCCGGAACTTGCTTTAAAACTAATATGTTCTAAATACTTTAAAACTAAACATGTTCCCTAAAACGGTGACAGAGCTACAGACCCATGACAGCCAGGTAGCCAGCAGCTATGACCAGCACTACCTGTGCAGTTAATAAAAGGACAGGTAATGTTTGTCGCGCTGTTTGCACACACAGCACGCTCGTTTGTTTCAGTTCGTCAGTTGCAACAAGACAGCTTACCAACGTGTACGTAATAAGCTAATACTCCTGGGTGCTACACACTTACAATGTGCGCTGTACACCTACTTACTGGTTGTGTCGCATCAGTCTGTGTCTCTGAGTTAACTTGTGTTTCTCCTCCAGCTCCGGACCGCTAAAAATGCGCGTGCTCTTTGTGAGCTCGTTAAATGTGATCATGTGACTGATGCAAGCCAGTATCCTTTTATTAGCAAAACTTGCGATTAATAGTTAAATATTATTGTTGAGGGGCACAGACAGGACTCCGCACGCCCCACACATAAAAAAATTAATTAATTAATTAATTAATTAAAAAAATTTAAAAGTTGCCTCAACAAAAGGGCACTTTGGGCACCCATCAGGAAAGGGGCGGGTGCTCAAGCCCCTCTAGCCCTAGCCCCCCCCCCCTCTGCACGTGCCTGATTCACAGAGAGTTGGGGAATCAAACCTTAAATACTGATCCGTATGCATAGGTTTATGGTACAAGTCAAATTTTAACTGTCCCCCATTATAAGATTTGGGGAAACCTGCAGTCAGCTGAGACTGAAGAAGTCACCTGGATGAGTGACGAAACATTTCTCCCACTGAAAACGCTACGTCCAGATGAACAGAATCAACTTTTGGTATTTTTTTTAAGTATCACAATGTTTTCTTTTTCATAGATTCAACGGAAAGAAATGGGAACAAACTATGTTTTTTTGTAACAGGCTGGTTGCAAAAAAGAGCTGTAAGATACAATTTAAAACTTATCTTAGAGGACTGTAATGTGCAGAACCAACTGTTACACTCACCCCTGACACTGAGTGAAACTGATTTCTGAAGCAAGATTTTTCTGTCCTTGTTGTAGACAGTACAGGTGTAGACTCCCCTGTCAGCAAGCTGGAGGTCTTTCAGGGTCAGACTGAGGTCTTTAGTTCGCAGTGGCTCCATGTTCATCTCTGTGCGACCTCTGTAAAACTGGTCTTGATCGTCTCTCTGGTTTTGGTCGCTCGGATACATGTAGACCATCATCTGTTTGGAGTCAGAGCGTCTCCACTCCACTGTGACATCCTGAGGAAGGTCATCTGTGGCTGTAAAGGAAAGCTTCACGTTCTTCTCCCAATCTGCTACCTCCACCATCTCCACCTGTCTATCTGAGAACATAAAGTGTACAGACAAACAGATGTCAGTGAGTTTGATCCTTCATCGTCATTGAATTTGCAGTAAAACCGACAAGGGCCCAAATACACAGCAGAAAATGGATGCTAATGATAGCTGGTTTATCACTAACTAAAGCAGTTAGTGGTAGTATATAGAGTATATAGTGGTTATCCCTCCATTCTCTTCCATGTCTGCTTCTATGTGGGGGCTAAGACATAAAAACAGAAAACCATTCACACTCACCTATGGGCAATTTATAATTGCCAGTAAACCGAACCCCACATACTGCAAGCCAGCATTCCCAGAAAGAACCCAAGCAAACAATTGAACTCAGGACCTTCTTGCTGTGAGGTACAGTGCTAATCCCTGTGCCACCTTGCCACCACCATACATAATGTTTAGTTCAAGTTATTAGGTCCTTAACAAAGTCCTTGTATTAGAAAGAAAACATATATTTTTACTTCAAACGCATGTTGCTAAAAAAATAGTTTTATATACATCTAAATAGATATTCCATTAAAATGAAGAACAGGCATTAATTATACAGTATTAATATTAATGAGAAGTATATCACATTTTAACTGTGACTTTCTTTCAAAATTAAACACTTTCCATACACACTCTTGTAAAGAGTGTAGGCTACAGGCCATTTTTTAATCATCTCATCTTGCCTAATAAAACAATGTAAAAATGAATAGTAAAATTCGTATTTAATATATAAAATAAAAATTATCTAGAGCTAAAGTATGTTGTGTTTTGAAAATTCTTCTGTTTCTATCCAACTTCACACAGGTTCTTTGACTTCTCAGCAGCTTGATTTGGATCTGATTCGATGGTTTGTGACCATAGAAAAAACAGCTTTTCTGCTCACCTCTAACACTAAGCGTCACTACTTTCTGCCTCAGGAGTTTTTTACTCTTGTTACAGACGGTGCAGATGTAGACACCGTGATCAGTAACTTGGAGGTTATTCAGTTTCAGACTCAAGTCTCCAGTTCTCAGAGGCTCTTCATTCATCTCAGTGCGACCTCTATAAACCTGGTCCTGTAAGAGATGCTGGTTTTGGCTGTTCTGATACACGAATATCTTCCTGTCTTTGTGTTTCCACTCCACTGTGACATCATCAGGCAAGCAAACAGTGGTTTTAAAGGGCAGCCAGACAGAGTTCTCCCATTCTGTCACTTCCACCATATCCACCTGGAGAGCTGATAGAAAAAGAAAATTATTGCATTTCTTCAACCTTTATCTAAAAAATCATAGAAAAACAAGTATCTTCAAAGACATGCTTAGCATCGTTGGTGTGTTTAATTTTACTGCCTTCTCTTATGCATCATACTTCCACAGGTACATCATCTAGACCAGCTGCCTTTACACACTACTTACCTTCACCCCTCTTCTCCTCTGATTTCTGCGGAACTTGCAGAAACCAAAGACAGCAGCAATAAGGAGAATCAAACTTATCGGGACACCTAAGATAACCTTTAGGTTTAAATCTCTTGGTGGAGGTTATGAAATCAACACAAACATCAAAGCCTGAACGTCACGCAACATAATTTTATAAATTCACTTGAATCTGAAGTCTACCTATAGCACTGACCTTTGACCATCAGTTCTACTTCAGTGCGCTTCTCATCTTGTCCATTATTTGCGGACGATACAGCTGTAGTTTCCACTGTCGGAGACTGTGGGATTCCTAAGAGTGAGGCTGAGGTCTCCAGTCTGCAGGGCTTTGTCACTCATTAATCGTTCGACCGAAGTAACGCTGGTTTTGATCTTTCAGATCATCTCCGGTCTGCAGACACATGTGGACTGTTGGGATCTTGAACTCATCACGGTCCCAGACCACTGCTGTGGAGCTTCTGGAAACATTAGCTGGTACCTGACAGGGCAGCAGGACAGAATCCACCCCCACAAATACCTCCACTCCTGATGCATGAGATGAAACTGACAAGAGAAAGAGAGGATGTGGTCAGTGCCAGTTAATCTGAAACACCGATGTTCCAGATTAACTAGCATCGCAGATCAAGTGGCATTGTTGAACAGATGTGTGGCAGACTTGCTTTGAAGGAGCCGCTACCGACAAACCAGCAAATAAACACCAAATCTTTCATCTGTGACCTTTGTGAGGTTACGTCAAACACACTCTGTCAGTCTTGTTGCTGTTTACCAACAAAATGTTTAAAAATGTCGCGAGTTTACCTGGTGACATTCTCATTTACGAGGCTATTGCAAAAACAGAAAACAATTAACAACACGCCAATGTTGTTCACAGGACAGACAGAGTAAACGATCGGAAGAATCTTGTCTTCGTTATCGTTCCCCTCGTACTTTTATTACCCCGATTTCAGCACTTTCGCTTCACAACTAAAGTGTGTAGTTTACTTTGTGTGTACTCAGTGGTGTGTCCAGCGGGGTGGCCACACCCCCAGCCAGACTGGCCACCCCAGGTGCCACCACCGAAGCTAAAACAATAAAATTCAATCAACTATCAAATGTACGATTATGTTTTCTCAGTGAAGCTCATATATTCGAGTGTACTGAATGCAGGATCGGCTTCTGAGGATCACGTTAGCAAAGGAAGGAGAAAGACAGACAGAAAACAATTCTTCGGTGAAATAAAATGAGGAGAGAATAAATGTCCCGGTAAGTAATATTAAGTTTGTTGAGTTTAGTAAAATTCGGTGGAAATTAGAATACCAAGGAAAAATAACACTTAAAGAATTATTGCAGCCCTCGAATATTTCAGAAAGTAGGTTACCTGGGGGGAGCTAGCATAAGAGTTATGAGTTATAAGATATAATCCCAGTCGTAACATTGCTGTATGGAGCTGCAGATTTGGTTGCAGGTTAACATAGCTGGACTGGCCATCGGGCATACCGCTGATGACTTTTTTTTTTGTAACGCATGAACAGGTGGTGGATTGGCCAGATGCTGGCCAATGTGTGAAAATAAGTCAGTTGTTTGGTGGTGGCTATGGCGGGGCTTCCACAGAGGCCAGCAGGTGGATGAGGGAAGGGGAGGCAGGAGGAGAGCCCCGAGGCAGCCGCCGGTCCGAGTGTCAGGTGAACTGAACTTCAGGTAAGAAGTTATGACCTGCAGTCTATCTGGGTCAGATATAAACCAAGTTAGGTGGAGTTTATTTTCGTTGTGCTGACTTTTACCGTCAGTTACAATAACTCCTACTGCGTGAGCTAGCATGATGGAGTTTTTATACAGCTGTTCGGTTGCTATGATGTTACTGATAGTGAACTTTATTCATAAGGTAGTTAGTAGAGTTGCCAACGGCTCCTTAAAAAATGGAATGGTCCCTCATTCAGAGAAAATATTACACGTTTCGTATGAGCTGAGAAGAGACGCAGTTTGTCCCGAACTTCAGCTAGAATGGAAAAAAGACACAAAGCTGGAGTTATTCTGTCGTTACGCTGCACTGCTGCCTCTTCTTTTTCAATCAGTCTCTCCCCCTCCTTCTCCTGTTTCTACTTCAATCATGAAACTGGATTGAAACCAGGATCCTTTTCTAAGCAACTGACAGCTGGTAACTGTGCAGGGGCGGGTCTAGCAAAGTGTTGCCAGGGGGCAGGTAGGGCATTAACAGGGAGAGGGGGGCACAAAGACATACTTTTCTTTCTTATTCTCATTTAAAATGTCACACTTTTATTAAATAATTATCTAAATCTTACAACCAAAGTTTTTATCTGACGTAAAATGTATAGAAATCATACATATACCAACAAGACTGTACATCACTGTCACCACAGTGTTTGTTTTCATTCAAAGGCTTTATGGCTTTACTACCTGGGGGGTCGGTCTGTAGTCAAAATGCCCGATTTTCTGTCCCAGTCCAGCCTGAGGTTAATACTGGCAGTGTCACCATGCCAGCTGACTGTATTTCATCATCAGCCAGTGTGTTCTTTATCAATGTACCAAAGTTTACCCTAAGGCAGCATAGAAAGTATTTACTTGCTTTCAGGTTTTATTCAAATGTTAGTCTTTTCAGTTGTTTCTCCACTTTTTTCCTGTTTCAAATCAAACACCAGTTTGTAAGAAGAATTATCTTCTTTTTTTTTTTAAACAGGCATGGTTTTGCATTGGCATTGGCTAATTTGCCAATTGTATGTTAAAAATGTTTTTGCCCAAACATATGTGCACTACATGTCAGTAAAAATACTATGCAAAATATGCCGTCCTTGACTGCTGAGTAAACACTGACAGATTGTATCTCTTGTACCTTTATCAAGCAGTATCTAAAAAAACTTTGCACCGTAGTGGTTAAAATCTCATTCTAATAAGAGTAAAAGTGCATTCGGTTATTAGGTTTATAGGATTAATTGAATTATGGTTAACGGTTGGTAGACTTTTAGAATTTAATTTAATTTTTTTTTTTAACATTACATCTGCCACCCTTCTCCAAATCTGTGCCCCTACCTGCCCCTCCCCACCCCCAAACAAACATTTTCTAGACACGCCCACTGTGTGTACGCAAATGGAGTTTGCTGTAGCCTCGTACAATATCACAGGTAAAACCTCACGGCATTTTTATACATTTTACAAGTAAACAGCAACAAGACTGACAGAGTTGTGTTTGACGTAACCTCACAAAGGTCACAGATTGAAAGATTTGGTGTTTATTTGCTGGTTTGTCGGTAGCAGCTCCTTCAAGCAAGTTTGCCACACATCTGTTCAAACAACGCCAGTTAATCTGGAACACCGCCCTGCCCTTTTCCTCCCCTGTACAGCAAGCAGGAGGCGCACCCCGCAAACGGAGGGCGCCTTTACTACCCTCAAATGGGCGATAGAAAACCGATCGGTGCCCAAGCCGTCCCCAAAATGTGCTGGCATGACGTAGCATCAGTATGAGACCCTTCTTTGGCCAAAGCCATGGTGCCGCCCATATCAAAAACTGCTACTCCCAATGATTAACATGCTTTTAAACGGTTAAGACTTGTAACAAGTTTTCTTGTTTTAAACACGCAAACACACAGAGGAACAGAGCGGGTTCTTACCGAGTCCGAGGAGCAAGAACGTCAGCAACATCTTCGTCCTCATAAAAAGCTGAGCCGCTCTGGACTCACACGCAAAAGACTGACCCGTGAACGAACGAACTCCAGTTTCCACCCCTGCATTCACAACACAAACATTAGACTTGAAAAGAACTGCGAATTCTGGACCGTCAGAATAAAAGCTCGTTTGACCACAAACTGTATGTCTTCATACAGTTTGGACTGAATGGGGCTGAGGCACGGGCACAGTCTCTGACGTCCGCATTCTTTCCTCACTACTGCACAGGTAGAGACCTATAGGTAAAGACATTACGAAACACTCTGGGTGTCCGGACACCCAGTTCACTAGTTTTCACTGAATTTTTGATGCTACCGCTTCTAATTATTGCTAGGGAAATAAGACCCTGTCATTATTATTATTATTATACTGTGGATAAAGACCATCACATACTCTGCAGTCATGCAGGGGCGGATATATATGTATATATAAAGCCATGCTTTGTTTTAAATACTGTCGTCACTGGTTTTTTCAAGCGTTTTCTAAGGACATCGCGAAAACAGTAAAGAAGGGGGAAATAAAGCCACCTGTTTCCTATCGGTGGTGTACCATGTCAACCAATTGCATAGTTAGTGTGTTGTGTAGTCATTTTGTTTTGTGTGTCAGTGAGGGCACTGATGAATGTCATAAAGGCACATTTGCAATGCAAACACTGTCACTAAGTAGAAAACCAGCGGAGTGATACACCTCCTGTTGTCAGGCCTACAGGTTTGTCCCTGTGCTGTTCTCCTCTGTCTTGTGGTGGACTAATAATTTTTTTTTACTGGGACACATCATTTGTGGGACATCTTATTGTGACAGCTGACTGTTCTCTTATGTT